>NW_027013260.1:0-47500 GCF_036934945.1 Oncorhynchus masou masou | reverse complement strand
AACCTGTTTGTCTTCCAGAGACTTGAGACTGGGATGAAGGTTCACCTTCCAGCAGGACAATGACCCTAAGCATACCTCTAAAAAAACACTTGAGTGGGTTAAGGGGAAACATTTAAATGTCTTGGAATGGCCTGGTCAAAGCCCAGACCTCAATCCAACTAAGATTGCTGTAAACCAGAGAAACCCATTCAACCTGAAGGAGCTGGAGCAGTTTTGCCTTGAAGAATGGGCAAAAATCCCAGTGGCTAGATGTGCCAAGCTTATAGAGACATACCCCAAGATTGTTGCAGCTGTAATTACTGCAAAAGGTGGCTATTGACTATTGGGGGTGGGGGGGGTGAATTGTTATGCACTGGATAGATAGATAGTGTTTAGATGTTTAGATGTTTTGATGTTTTGTATATTATCTACCTCACTTGCTTTGGCAATGTTCACACGTTTCCCGTGTCAATAAAGCCCCTTGAATTTAATTTAATTAAAGAGAGGACAGAGAGAGAGAGAGAGAGAGAGAGAGAGAGAGAGAGAGAGAGAGAGAGAGAGAGAGACAGAATAGAGAGAGAGATAGATAGATAAAGAGAGGACAGAGAATAGAGAGAGAAAAGAGAAGAGAAAGATAAGAGAGGACAGATAGAGGAGAGAGGACAGATAGAGGAGAGAGAACAGAGAGAGAGAGATAGATAAAGAGAGGACAGAGAGAGGAGAGAGGATAGATAGAGGAGAGAGAACAGAGAGAGAGAGATAGATAAAGAGAGGACAGAGAGAGGAGAGAGGACAGATAGAGGAGAGAGAACAGAGAGAGAGAGATAGATAAAGAGAGGACAGAGAGAGGAGAGGACAGCAAATAGAGTGAGAGATGAGGACAGAGAGAGAGAGGAGTGAAGAGAGAGAGATGACAGAGAGAGGAGAGAAGAGAGAGAGATGACAAAGAGAGAGATGACAGAGAGAGATAGAGAGGGAGGAAAGAGAAGCGAGAGAGAGAGTCAAGAGAGGGAGCAATAGAGGACAGAACGAGAGAGGAGTGAAGAGAGAGAGATGACAGAGAGAGGAAAGAAGAGAGAGAGATGACAAAGAGAGAGATGACAGAGAGAGATAGAGAGGGAGGAAAGAGAAGCGAGAGAGAGTGAAGAAAGGGAGGAAAGAGAAGCGAGAGAGAGTTAAGAGAAGGAGATAAGAGAGGACAGAGAGAGAGGAGAGAGAGCGATAGAGGACAGAGAGAGAGAGGAAAGAGAAGTGGGAGAGAGATAACGAGAGAGAGAGAGAGAGAGAGAGGGAGATAAGAGAGGACAGATAGAGGACAGAGAGGAGAGAGGACAGAGAGAGTAGAGAGAGAAGAGAGAGAGAGAGGACAGAGAGAGTAGAGAGAGAAGAGAGAGAGGACAGAGAGAGTAGAGAGAGAAGAGAGAGAGAGAGGACAGAGAGAGTAGAGAGAAAAGAGAGAGAGAGAGAGAGAGAGAGAGAGAGAGAGAGAAAGAGAGGAGAGAAGAGAGCACCCCCCCCTGTCAGCCACCCTGATATCCGTACCCTGACAACCCCCACACCCACTGAGGACATACACAAGACACAGATTGTTCTCCTTATGGACTCAAATGGAAAATATATACAAGAAAAAGGAAAAAAAATCCTGGCCCACCACCCTGGACTAGAACAGCCTCTATGACCAGGTCCACCTCTACAAGGCAGCAGTGCCCACCACTCCACCCTGGACTAGAACAGCCTCTATGACCAGGTCCACCTCTACAAGACAGCAGTGCCCACCACTCCACCCTGGACTAGAACAGCCTCTATGACCAGGTCCACCTCTACAAGGCAGCAGTGCCCACCACTCCACCCTGGACTAGAACAGCCTCTATGACCAGGTCCACCTCTACAAGGCAGCAGTGCCCACCACTCCACCCTGGACTAGAACAGCCTCTATGACCAGGTCCACCTCTACAAGGCAGCAGTGCCCACCACTCCACCCTGGACTAGAACAGCCTCTATGACCAGGTCCACCTCTACAAGGCAGCAGTGCCCACCACTCCACCCTGGACTAGAACAGCCTCTATGACCAGGTCCACCTCTACAAGACAGCAGTGCCCACCACTCCACCCTGGACTAGAACAGCCTCTATGACCAGGTCCACCTCTACAAGGCAGCAGTGCCCACCACTCCACCCTGGACTAGAACAGCCTCTATGACCAGGTCCACCTCTACAAGACAGCAGTGCCCACCACTCCACCCTGGACTTGAACAGCCTCTATGACCAGGTCCACCTCTACAAGGCAGCAGTGCCCACCACTCCACCCTGGACTAGAACAGCCTCTATGACCAGGTCCACCTCTACAAGGCAGCAGTGCCCACCACTCCACCCTGGACTAGAACAGCCTCTATGACCAGGTCCACCTCTACAAGGCAGCAGTGCCCACCACTCCACCCTGGACTAGAACAGCCTCTATGACCAGGTCCACCTCTACAAGGCAGCAGTGCCCACCACTCCACCCTGGACTAGAACAGCCTCTATGACCAGGTCCACCTCTACAAGGCAGCAGTGCCCACCACTCCACCCTGGACTAGAACAGCCTCTATGACCAGGTCCACCTCTACAAGGCAGCAGTGCCCACCACTCCACCCTGGACTAGAACAGCCTCTATGACCAGGTCCACCTCTACAAGGCAGCAGTGCCCACCACTCCACCCTGGACTAGAACAGCCTCTATGACCAGGTCCACCTCTACAAGGCAGCAGTGCCCACCACTCCACCCTGGACTAGAACAGCCTCTATGACCAGGTCCACCTCTACAAGGCAGCAGTGCCCACCACTCCACCCTGGACTAGAACAGCCTCTATGACCAGGTCCACCTCTACAAGGCAGCAGTGCCCACCACTCCACCCTGGACTAGAACAGCCTCTATGACCAGGTCCACCTCTACAAGGCAGCAGTGCCCACCACTCCACCCTGGACTAGAACAGCCTCTATGACCAGGTCCACCTCTACAAGGCAGCAGTGCCCACCACTCCACCCTGGACTAGAACAGCCTCTATGACCAGGTCCACCTCTACAAGGCAGCAGTGCCCACCACTCCACCCTGGACTAGAACAGCCTCTATGACCAGGTCCACCTCTACAAGGCAGCAGTGCCCACCACTCCACCCTGGACTAGAACAGCCTCTATGACCAGGTCCACCTCTACAAGGCAGCAGTGCCCACCACTCCACCCTGGACTAGAACAGCCTCTATGACCAGGTCCACCTCTACAAGGCAGCAGTGCCCACCACTCCACCCTGGACTAGAACAGCCTCTATGACCAGGTCCACCTCTACAAGGCAGCAGTGCCCACCACTCCACCCTGGACTAGAACAGCCTCTATGACCAGGTCCACCTCTACAAGGCAGCAGTGCCCACCTAGAACACTCCACCCTGGTCCACTAGAACAGCCCCACTATGACCAGGTCCACCTCTACAAGGCAGCAGTGCCCACCACTCCACCCTGGACTAGAACAGCCTCTATGACCAGGTCCACCTCTACAAGGCAGCAGTGCCCACCACTCCACCCTGGACTAGAACAGCCTCTATGACCAGGTCCACCTCTACAAGGCAGCAGTGCCCACCACTCCACCCTGGACTAGAACAGCCTCTATGACCAGGTCCACCTATACAAGGCAGCAGTGCCCACCACTCCACCCTGGACTAGAACAGCCTCTATGACCAGGTCCACCTCTACAAGGCAGCAGTGCCCACCACTCCACCCTGGACTAGAACAGCCTCTATGACCAGGTCCACCTCTACAAGGCAGCAGTGCCCACCACTCCACCCTGGACTAGAACAGCCTCTATGACCAGGTCCACCTCTACAAGGCAGCAGTGCCCACCACTCCACCCTGGACTAGAACAGCCTCTATGACCAGGTCCACCTCTACAAGGCAGCAGTGCCCACCACTCCACCCTGGACTAGAACAGCCTCTATGACCAGGTCCACCTCTACAAGGCAGCAGTGCCCACCACTCCACCCTGGACTAGAACAGCCTCTATGACCAGGTCCACCTCTACAAGGCAAGGCAGCAGCCTGACCAGGTCCACCACTCCACCCTGGACTACAGCCTCTATGACCAGGTCCACCTCTACAAGGCAGCAGTGCCCACCACTCCACCCTGGACTAGAACAGCCTCTATGACCAGGTCCACCTCTACAAGGCAGCAGTGCCCACCACTCCACCCTGGACTAGAACAGCCTCTATGACCAGGTCCACCTCTACAAGGCAGCAGTGCCCACCACTCCACCCTGAACAGCCTCTATGACCAGGTCCACCTCTACAAGGTAGCAGTGCCCACCACTCCACCCTGAACAGCCTCTATGACCAGGTCCACCTCTACAAGGCAGCAGTGCCCACCACTCCACCCTGGACTAGAACAGCCTCTATGACCAGGTCCACCTCTACAAGGCAGCAGTGCCCACCACTCCACCCTGGACTAGAACAGCCTCTATGACCAGGTCCACCTCTACAAGGCAGCAGTGCCCACCACTCCACCCTGGACTAGAACAGCCTCTATGACCAGGTCCACCTCTACAAGGCAGCAGTGCCCACCACTCCACCCTGGACTAGAACAGCCTCTATGACCAGGTCCACCTCTACAAGGCAGCAGTGCCCACCACTCCACCCTGGACTAGAACAGCCTCTATGACCAGGTCCACCTCTACAAGGCAGCAGTGCCCACCACTCCACCCTGGACTAGAACAGCCTCTATGACCAGGTCCACCTCTACAAGGCAGCAGTGCCCACCACTCCTCCCTGGACTAGAACAGCCTCTATGACCAGGTCCACCTCTACAAGGCAGCAGTGCCCACCACTCCACCCTGGACTTTAACAGCCTCTATGACCAGGTCCACCTCTACAAGGCAGCAGTGCCCACCACTCCACCCTGGACTAGAACAGCCTCTATGACCAGGTCCACCTATACAAGGCAGCAGTGCCCACCACTCCACCCTGGACTTGAACAGCCTCTATGACCAGGTCCACCTATACAAGGCAGCAGTGCCCACCACACCCTGGACTTGAACAGCCTCTATGACCAGGTCCACCTCTACAAGGCAGCAGTGCCCACCACTCCACCCTGGACTAGAACAGCCTCTATGACCAGGTCCACCTATACAAGGCAGCAGTGCCCACCACTCCACCCTGAACAGCCTCTATGACCAGGTCCACCTATACAAGGCAGCAGTGCCCACCTTTACCCGAACTCTAAAGGACAACGCCCTCAAACGTATCCCCAACACGTCACACAGGAGCAACAGATCAAGACACCCCACCCAGACCAGCGAGACACCCTCCCAGACCTGAGGGACCCCCCCCCCGGACCTACACATAGAGGACCCACGCCAAGAGGACTTACATCCAGACCACAGCACCCCCAGCCACATCCACACCCCCAGCCCAACCAATCAACACCCCCCCCCCCCCCACGTCAACCATGCCCACACCACATTTAGGCCCCCTCAGATCAGACCTATGCTCCTCCTGCCCACCCCATGCACCCCACCCCCGCAAAGAGGGCCTCAACATGGAAGTCACACATACGCCCAGGAAGTGAGCGGGCAAACAGGCCCAACCCCCACTCTTACACTCGCCCAAGCCAATGGCATGTACCAGATGCTCAGCAGGCTCTGCTCACACTTACTGGCCTGAGGCCAAACCACTCAACCAACAACATTGGACACTCTATGGAACAGAAAGCCTTCACTATATCATCCTGGAATATCCAAGGCCTGAGGTCATCTGCCTTTGGCCTAAAGAGCAGGAACCCGGACTTCACCAAAGAAATCGGTAATACAGACATTGTCATACTGCAAGAAACCTGGTATAGAGGAGATGGACCCACTGGTTGCCCTCTAGGTTACAGAGAGCTGGTAGTTCCATCCACCAAACTACCAGGTGTGAAACAGGGAAGGGACTCAGGGGATAGGCTAATTTGGTATAGAGCAGACCTATCTCACTCCATAAAATTAATCAAAACAGGAACATTCTACATTTGGCTAGAAATTCAAAAGGAAATTATCCTAACAGAGAAAAATGTCCTCCTGTGTGCTACCTATATCCCCCCACTAGAATACCCATATTTTAATGAAGACAGCTTCTCCATCCTGGAGGGGGAAATAAATCATTTCCAGGCCCAGGGACATGTACTAGTCTGTGGCGACCTAAATGCCAGAACCGGACAAGAACCTGACACCCTCAGCACACAGGGGGACAAACACCTGCCTGCAGGTGACAGCATTCCCTCCCACATATGCCCCCCTAGGCACAACTATGACAACATAACCAACAAAAATGGGTCACAACTCCTGCTGCTCTGTCGCACGCTGGGTATGTACATAGTCAATGGTAGGATTCGAGGGGACTCCTATGGTAGGTACACATATAGCTCATCTCTTGGCAGTAGTACTGTAGACTACTTTATCACTGACCTCAACCCAGAGTCTCTCAGAGCGTTCACAGTCAGCCCACTGACACCCCTATCAGACCACAGCAAAATCACAGTCTACTTGAACAGAGCAATACTCAATCATGAGGCATCAAAGCCAAAGAAACTGAGTAACATTAAGAAATGCTATAGATGGAAGGAATGCAGTTTGGAAACCTACCAAAAAACAATTAGGCAACAACAATTTCAATCCCTTTTAGACAATTTCCTGGGTAAAACATTCCACTGTAATAGTGAAGGTGTAAACAGTAGAACATCTTAACAGTATATTTGACATCTCAGCTTCCCTATCAAATAGAAAAATCTCAAATAGAAAACCGAAGAAAATTAACAACAATGACAAAATGGTTTGATGAAGAATGCAACAATCTAAGAAAGAAACCTGTCCAACCAAAAGTTAGAGACCCGGAAAACCTGAGTCTACGCCTTCACTATGGTGAATCACTCAAACAATACAGAAATACACTACGGAAAAAGAAGGAACAGCATGTCAGAAATCAGCTCAATGCAATTGAAGAATCCATAGACTAACCACTTCTGGGAAAATTTGGAAAACACTAAACAAACAACAACACAAAGAATTATCTATCCAAAATGGAGATGTATGGGTAAACCACTTCTCCAATCTTTTTGGCTCTATAACAAAGAATAAAGAGCAAAAAACCTATACATGATCAAATACAAATCTTAGAATCTTAGAAGACTACCAGAACCCACTGGATTCTCCAATTACCTTTGTTTTTGCATTATTTAAACCAAATTGAACATGTTTCATTATTTACTTGAGGCTAAATTGATTTTATAGATGTATTATATTAAGTTAAAATAAGTGTTCATTCAGTATTGTTCTAATTGTCATTATTACAAAGACATTTTTTTCTCCAAATCGGCCGATTAATCGGTATCAGCTTTTTTGGTCCTCCAATAATCGGTATCAGCGTTGAAAAATCACAATCTGTCGACCTCTAGTACAGACTTAGTGAGCATAGCCTTGCTATTGAGAAAGGCCGCCGTAGACAGAAGAGAAGACAGGAAGCTGTCCTGGGGCTCTGTTCATAAACATACCCCACAGAGCCCCAGGATAGGCAGCACAATTAGACCCGACCAAATCACGAGAAAACAAAAAGATAATTACTTGACACATTGGACAGAATTAACAAAACAACAGAGCAAACTAGAATGCTATTTGGCACAAAGCAGAGAGTACACAGTGGCAGAATACCTGACCACTGTGACGGACCCACACTTAAGGAAAGCTTTGACTATGTACAGACTCAGTGGGCATAGCCAGTCAGTGGGCATAGCCTTGCTATTGAGAAAGGCCGCCGTAGACAGACATGGCTCTCAAGAGAAAACAAGCTATGTGCTCACTGCCCACAAAATGAGGTGGAAACTGAGCTGCACTTCCTAACCTCCTGTCCAACGTATGACCATATTAGAGATGCATATTTCCCTCAGATTACACAGATCCACAAAGAATTTGAAAACAAACCCAATTTTGATAAACTCCCATATCTACTGGGTGAAATACCACAGTGTGACATCAAAGCAGCAAGATTTGTGACCTGTTGCCACAAGAAAAGGGCAACCAGTGAAGAACAAACACCATTGTAAATACAGTGCCTTGCGAAAGTATTCGGCCCCCTTGAACTTTGCGACCTTTTGCCACATTTCAGGCTTCAAACATAAAGATATATAACTGTATTTTTTTGTGAAGAATCAACAACAAGTGGGACACAATCATGAAGTGGAACGACATTTAATGGATATTTCAAACTTTTTTAACAAATCAAAAACTGAAAAATTGGGCGTGCAAAATTATTCAGCCCCTTTACTTTCAGTGCAGCAAACTCTCTCCAGAAGTTCAGTGAGGATCTCTGAATGATCCAATGTTGACCTAAATGACTAATGATGATAAATACAATCCACCTGTGTGTAATCAAGTCTCCGTATAAATGCACCTGCATTGTGATAGTCTCAGAGGTCCGTTAAAAGCGCAGAGAGCATCATGAAGAACAAGGAACACACCAGGCAGGTCCGAGATACTGTTGTGAAGAAGTTTAAAGCCGGATTTGGATACAAAAAGATTTCCCAAGCTTTAAACATCCCAAGGAGCACTGTGCAAGCGATACTATTGAAATGGAAGGAGTATCAGACCACTGCAAATCTACCAAGACCTGGCCGTCCCTCTAAACCTTCAGCTCATACAAGGAGAAGACTGATCAGAGATGCAGCCAAGAGGCCCATGATCACTCTGGATGAACTGCAGAGATCTACAGCTGAGGTGGGAGACTCTGTCCATAGGACAACAATCAGTCGTATATTGCACAAATCTGGCCTTTATGGAAGAGTGGCAAGAAGAAAGCCATTTCTGAAAGATATCCATAAAAAGTGTTGTTTAAAGTTTGCCACAAGCCACCTGGGAGCCACACCAAACATGTGGAAGAAGGTGCTCTGGTCAGATGAAACCAAAATTGAACTTTTTGGCAACAATGCAAAACGTTATGTTTGGCGTAAAAGCAACACAGCTCATCACACTGAACACACCATCCCCACTGTCAAACATGGTGGTGGCAGCATCATGGTTTGGGCCTGCTTTTCTTCAGCAGGGACAGGGAAGATGGTTAAAATTGATGGGAAGATGGATGGAGCCAAATACAGGACCATTCTGGAAGAAAACCTGATGGAGTCTGCAAAAGACCTGAGACTGGGATGGAGATTTGTCTTCCAACAAGACAATGATCCAAAACATAAAGCAAAATCTACAATGGAATGGTTCAAAAATAAACATATCCAGGTGTTAGAATGGCCAAGTCAATGTCCAGACCTGAATCCAATCGAGAATCTGTGGAAAGAACTGAAAACTGCTGTTCGCAAATGCTCTCCATCCAACCTCACTGAGCTCGAGCTGTTTTGCAAGGAGGAATGGGAAAACATTTCAGTCTCTCGATGTGCAAAACTGATAGAGACATACCCCAAGCGACTTACAGCTGTAATCGCAGCAAAAGGTGGCGCTACAAAGTATTAACTTAAGGGGGCTGAATAATTTTGCACGCCCAATTTTTAAGTTTTTGATTTGTTAAAAAAGTTTGAAATATCCAATAAATGTTGTTCCACTTCATGATTGTGTCCCACTTGTTGTTGATTCTTCACAAAAAAATACAGTTTTATATCTTTGTTTGAAGCCTGAAATGTGGCAAAAGGTTGCAAAGTTCAAGGGGGCCGAATACTTTCGCAAGGCACTGTACAACCAATGTTTATGCTTATTTATTTTCCCTTGTGTACTTTAACCATTTGTACATTGTTACAACACTGTATATATACATAATATGACATTTGTAATGTCTTTATTCTTTTGGAACTTCTGTGAGTGTAATGTTTACTGTTCATTTTTATTGTTTATTTCACTTTTGTATATTATCTACCTCACTTGCTTTGACAATGTTAACACATGTTTCCCATGTCAATAAAGCCCCCTGAATTGTATTGAATTGAGAGACAGATGAAGAGGACAGAGGAGAGGGGACAGAGGTGAGAGAGAGGGAGAGGAAAGAGTAGAGAGAGAGAGAGAAAAGAGCAGAGAGCGTGAGAGAGAGAGGAAAGAGTAGAGAGAGAGAGAGAGAGAAAGGAAAGAGTAGAGAGAGAGAGAGAGGAAAGAGTAGAGAGAGAGAGGAGAGAGAAGAGTAGAGAGAGAGAGAGGAGAGGGAAAGAATAGAGAGAGAGAGAGAGAGGGAAAGAGTAGAGAGAGAGAGAGAGAGAGAGAGGAAAGAGTAGAGAGAGAGAGAGAGAGGAAAGAGAGAGAGAGAGGAAAGAGTAGAGAGAGAGAGGTAAGAGTAGAGAGAGAGAGAGAGGAAAGAGTAGAGAGAGAGAGAGAGGAAAGAGTAGAGAGAGAGAGACAGAGAGGAAAGAGTAGAGAGAGAGAGGAAAGAGTAGAGAGAGAGAGAGAGAGAAAGAGTAGAGAGAGAGAGAGAGAGAAAAAGAGTAGAGAGAGAGAGAGAGAGAGAGAGAGAGTAGAGAGAGAGAGAGAGAGGAAAGAGTAGAGAGAGAGAGAGAGAGAAAAGAGTAGAGAGAGCGAAAGAGAGGAGAGAAGAGAGAGAGAACAGGAAAGAGGGCTCCCCACTTCTTCTTCTGGATGAGATAAGAAGTCATGAGAAAGTCACTCAGACCAGGTTTAGAAGAAGAGCAGTAGCTCAGCACTGATTTGATCTTTCAACGAGCAGAGAAGAAGAACGGCTCATTTGGTGCTTGTCCAGGAACTGCTTCTCATTCAGTCAGAAGGAATGTTCTGAGAGAAGAGGAGGGGAGATGGAGGGGTGGGGGTGTAGGAGGGGAGGGATAGCTGGCAAAAAACCCACAGGCTAATTCCGCAAATTAGCTTTCGCCAGACCTCCCGACGGTTGATTATTCATTATCTGAGCAACGCCTCAGTGGAATTACGGTACGCGCTAGAACAACAAACAGGCAACCCTCTTCCCCGAATGAAGCCTGCCCACCGCAGTCTGATTCAGGGAAGAAAACGGAGGAGAGGGGGGCACCAACCAACCAACCAAGTGACGTTTACAAAAATCTGCCCCAGGTTTCGGGTGTTTGCCAGCGTCTGTCTCTAAATGAGCGCATTCAGGGCTAATAACCACAGGGCGACGCCAGCCAATGGGGGCAGAGGGGAAGGCACAGCCACTAGGCGTGGTGGTGGGCTGGGGCCTTCTCCAGTCCACAGAGCCAGCTGGATTCACACGCACATTCCCAAGGCCTTTTTGTAGGTGTATCAGTTTGTGTTTTTAGCCGTAAAAAAAAAAAAAAAACCTGGCTTACGATTACCACAACTCCCTGTCTAATACAGCCTGGATCTAAATAAACCATGTGTGGTCTGAGAACATGCTGTTGACAAGCTGCCTAACTCACTCCCTGGGTTAGGAGAGAGAGAGAGGGGGAGAGAGAGAGAGAGGGGAGAGAGAGAGAGAGGGAGAGAGAGAGAGAGAGAGAGAGAGAGAGAGCAAGAGCACAATTAGACCCAACCAAATCATGAGAAAACAAAAAGATAATTACTTGACACATTGGAAAGAATTAACAAAAAAACAGAGCAAACTAGAATGCTATTTGGCCCTACACAGAGTACACAGCAGCAGAATACCTGACCACTGTGACTGACCCAAAATTAAGGAACGCTTTCACTATGTACAGACTCAGTGAGCATAGCCTTGCTATTGAGAAAGGCCGCCGTAGGCAGACATGGCTCTCGAGAAGACAGGCTATGTGCTCACTGCCCACAAAATGAGGTGGAAACTGAGCTGCACTTCCTAACCTCCTGCCCAATGTATGACCATATTAGAGACACATATTTCCCTCAGATTACACAGATCCACAAAGAATTTGAAAACAAATCCAATTTTGATAAACTCCCATATCTACTGGGTGAAATACCACAGTGTTCCATCACAGCAGCAAGATTTGTGACCTGTTGCCGCGAGAAAAGGGCAACCAGTGAAGAACAAACACCATTGTAAATACAACCTATATTTATGCTTATTTATTTCATCTTGTGTCCTTTAACCATTTGTACATTGTTAATACACTATATATATATATAATATGGCATTTGTAATGTCTTTATTGTTTTGCAACTTCTCTATGTGTAATGTTTACTGTTAATTTTTATTGTTTATTTCACTTTATATACTCACTTTGATGACTCCTTGCTGTCCCCAGTCCACCTGGCCGTGCTGCTGCTCCAGTTTCAACTGTTCTGCCTTATTATTATTATTATTCGAACATGCTGGTCATTTGTGAACATTTGAACATCTTGGCCATGTTCTGTTATAATCTCTCCCCGGCACAGCCAGAAGAGGACTGGCCACCCCACATAGCCTGGTTCCTCTCTAGGTTTCTTCCTAGGTTTTGGCCTTTCTCTGGAGTTTTTCCTAACCACCGTGCTTCTACACCTGCATTGCTTGCTGTTTGGGGTTTTAGGCTGGGTTTCTGTACAGCACTTTGAGATATCAGCTGATGTACGAAGGGCTATATAAATAAATTTGATTTGATTTGATTTTGACTTTATATATTATCTACCTCACTTGCTTTGGCAATGTTAACACATGTTTCCCATGCCAATAAAGCCCTCGAATTGAATTGAGAGAGAGGGAGGGAGAGGGAGAGGGAGAGGAGAGAGAGAGAGGACAGAGGAGAGAGAGAGGACTGAGGAGAGAGAGAGACAGAGAGGACAGAGGAGAGTGAGGACAGAGGAGAGAGAGGACAGAGGAGAGAGAGACAGAGAGAGAGAGAGAGAGAGAGAGAGGAGAGAGAACAGAGGAGAGAGAGAGACAGAGGAGAGAGAGAGAGACAGAGGCCAGAGGCCAGAGGAGAGAGAGAGAGAGAGAGAGAGAGAGAGAGAGAGAGAGAGAGAGAGAGAGAGAGAGGACAGAGGAGAGAGAGAGGACAGAGGAGAGAGAGAGAGACAGAGAGACAGAGAGAGAGAGAGAGGACACAGAGAGAGAGAGAGAGAGGAGACTTGTCTCTCCTCCATCTCTGATGCCTGTGTCCTCTGGTCCTCTAAAAGCAGGATGTCAGGGACATCTGTCTATAGTGGGACATTTCAGTTAGGATGTACCATGCCTACAAGGATTGTCTTTACTTAATTTCCCCTGACATTATGTACAGCTTGAATACAGGAAACAGAGAAGTGGACAAAACACACTGATGGTTCTGATAAACCAAGCCATCAACTGTCTCTGTACGTTTTAATCAGTATGCTACCACTCAATCTTGAACAAATTAACAATCATTATTCAAACATCAGAACAGAGAAACTATTGTGTGAGGCAAACACATTAAACATATTCAATGGGAATTACGGTGTCATCTTGATTTCACAGATACACACACACACACACACACACACACACACACACACACACACACACACACACACACACACACACACACACACACACACACACACACACACACACACACACACACACACACACACACACACGGCCTGGCATAGCACCTCAGTAATTTATGCTTATGCAAACACTGTTCATTGTGTCTCTAAAATAAACCGTGAGAACACTGCACCACCTGTTGTCACAATTCATTTTATTTTCTACAACACATGAAGGTGGGAGCAGATAAACCAAGCCGTTCTGTAGATCTGATGCCTGAAGAATCTCTTCATTTGGGCGTTGGACAGTAAGGCGTTGAAACATCTCTCTTTTCACAATTCTCTCTGACTCTCTCTTTCTCCCTCTCTCTCGCCCCCCTCTCTCTCTCTCTCTCTCACCTCCCCCTCTCTCTCTCTCCCTCTCGCCCCCCCTCTCTCTTTCTCTCTCTCTCTCCCTCTCTCTCCCCCCTCTTTCTCTCTCTCTCTCTCTCTCTCACCCCCTCTCTCTATTCTCTCTCCCTCTCACCCCCCTCTCTTTCTCTCTCCCTCTTTCTCTCTCCCTCTCTCCCCACCTCTCTCTTTCTCTCCCTCTCTCTCTCCCCTCCCCCTCTCTTTCTCTCTCCCTCTCTCTCGCCCCCCTCTTTCTCTCTCTCCTCTCGCCCCCCTCTCTCTCTCTCTCTCTCTTTCCTCCCCCCCCCTCTTTCTCTCTCCCTCCCCCCTCGCCCCCCTCTCTTTCTCTCTCCCTCTCGCCTCCCCTCTCTTTCTCTCTCTCCTCTCGCCCCCTCTCTTTCTCCCTCTCTCCCCCCCCCTCTCTCTTTCTCTCTCCCTCTCGCCCCCCTCTCTCTTCTCCCCCCCTCTCTCTCTCTCCCTCCGCCCCCCTCTTTTTCTCTCCCTCCCTCTCGCCCCCCTTTCTCTCTTCTCCCTCTCTCTCGCCCCCTCTCTCTCTCGCCCCCCTCTCTTTCTCTCTCCCCCTCTCTCTTTCTCCCTCTCTCTCGCCCCCCTCTCTCTCTCTCTCTCCTCTCTCCCTCTCTCTCGCCCCCTCTCTTTCTCTCTCCTTCTCGCCCCCACTCTCTCTTTCTCCCTCTCTCTCTCGCCCCCCTCCCTCTTTCTCTCTCCCTCTCGCCCCCTCTCTTTTCTCCCTCCCTCTCGCCCCCCTCTCTCTTTCTCCCCCCTCTCTCTCTCCCTCCCTCTCTCTCTCCCCCTCTCTTTCTCTCTCCCCCTCTCTCTCTTCTCCCTCTCTCTCGCCCTCCCTCTCTTTCTCTCTCCCTCTCACCCCCTCCCTCTCTTTCTCTCTCTCTCTCGCCCCCTCTCTTCTCCTCTCTCTCTCTCGCCCCCACTCTCTCTTTCTCCCTCTCTCTCGCCCCCTCTCTCTTTCTCTCCCTCTCGTCCCCCTCTCTCTCTCTCTCTCTCCCTCCCTCTTTCGTCCTCCCTCTCTCTTTCTCTCTCTTTCTCTCTCTCCCCCCCCTCTCTTTCTTCCTCTCTCTCGCCCCCCTCTCTTTCTCCCTCCCTCTCATCCCCCCTCTCTCTCTTCTCCCTCTCTCCCCCCCTCTCTTTCTCCTCCCTCTCGTCCCCCCCTCTCTTTTTCTCTCCCTCTCGCCCCCCCTCTCTTTCTCTCTCCCTCTCGCTCCCCCCCTCCCTCTTTCTCTCTCCCTTTCTACCAACATGAAAGTCTGTGAGTGCTAATTACTGTAGCCTTGGCTGTAATAAAATGAGTTTATTTTCCACATCAAAGTGAAATAGGCGACGGGCTGATTCAAGGCGACTCTGAAAGAACCCCACCATCACCGTACTTTTCATTCATTTCAACCGCCTGTTTCTTTTCTGACAGGGAGGGAACAAGGCCTGTGTCAAACGTGTCGGTATTTCCCACGGCCTCGTCCCGATGAAGAGGTTCCATCCATGACAATACAAATAGACAGAGGTTGTGACCCAAACGGCATCCTATTCCCTATATAGTGCACTACTTTATACCAGAGCCCTATGTAGTGCACTACTTTATACCAGAGCAGTGTGTAGGGCACTACTTTATACCAGAGCCCTGTGTAGTGCACTACTTTATACCAGAGCCCTGTGTAGTGCACTACTTTATACCAGAGCCCTGTGTAGTGCACTACTTTATACCAGAGCCCCGTGTAGTGCACTACTTTATACCAGAGCCCCGTGTAGTGCACTACTTTATACCCGAGCCCTGTGTAGTGCACTACTTTATACCAGAGCCCTGTGTAGTGCACTACTTTATACCAGAGCCCTGTGTAGTGCACTACTTTATACCAGAGCCCTGTGTAGTGCACTACTTTATACCAGAGCCCTGTGTAGTGCACTACTTTATACCAGAGCCCTATGGGCACTAAATACAGTAGGTAAAAGTCTCTGGCATCGCTAGCTTTCTCCGTCTCTGGCATCGCTAGCTGTCTCTGGCATCGCTAGCTGTCTCCGTCTCTGGCATCACTAGCTGTCTATGGCATCGCAAGCTGTCTCCATCTCTGGCATCGCTAGCTGTCTCTGGCATCGCTAGCTGTCTACGTCTCTGGCCTCACTAGCTGTCTCTGCCATCGCTAGCTGTCTCCGTCTCTGCCATTGCTAGCTGCCTCCGTCTCTGGCATCGCTAGCTGCCTCCGTCTCTGGCATCGCTAGCTGTCTCTGGCATCGCTAGCTGTCTCTGGCATCGCTAGCTGTCTCCGTCTCTGGCATCACTAGCTGTCTATGTCTCTGGCATCGCAGCTGCCTCAATCTCTGGCATCGCTAGCTGTCTATGTCTCTGGCATCGCTAGCTGCCTCCGTCTCTGGCATCGCTAGCTGCCTCCGTCTCTGGCATTGCTAGCTGTCACTGGCATCGCTAGCTGCCTCCGTCACTGGCATCGCTAGCTGTCTCTGACATCGCTAGCTGCCTCCGTCTCTGGCATCGCTAGCTGCCTCTGGCATCGCTAGCTGCCTCAATCTCTGGCATCGCTAGCTGTCTATGTCTCTGACATCGCTAGCTGCCTCCGTCTCTGGCATCGCTAGCTGCCTCCGTCTCTGGCATCGCTAGCTGTCTCTGGCATCGCTAGCTGCCTCCGTCTCTGGCATCGCTAGCTGTCGCTGTCTCTGAAACAGCTTGATGAAGATATCTCACAAACGGGTCACTCTTCAAAACACTGTCACGATCATTATCCTTGACCCATACAGTGTAACGACGGATGGGCAGAGACAGATAAGTAGTGGATAATAAAGCTGTCCTGATGTTATGGCTGCCCATAGGTGACAGGGAACTTCTCTTGAGAGAGAGGCACAAACCACATTCAACTAACTCTCCATCAGCAGAGGAAATTAACTATAGCAGATACTGAATGGCTGTGTTGGTCTCGGATCTCACTCACCACACACTGCTGTGACCCCCTCTGATTATATCTGGACCACAATCACACCGAGCCCTGCACTTCCTGTGACAGGCAGAATGGCCCTATGGGAATTTTCGCAGGTCACGCAACCCAAGGCATGCTGCTTGGCGCTGTGATGCTCTGTATACCATCCACACACCACACACACCACACACACAGACCACACACACAGACCACACACACACAGACACACACACAGACACACACCACACACACACACACCACACACACACCATACACTGCTGATACACCATATTGCTGGCCTGCCGATAGACCATATACACCATATTACTGACCTGCTGATACACCATATTACTGACCTGCTGATACACCATATACACCATATTGCTGGCCTGCTGATACACCATATTACTGACCTGCTGATACACCATATACTGACCATATTTACTGACCTGCTGATACACCATATACACCATATTACTGACCTGCTGATACACCATATTACTGACCTGCTGATACACCATATACACCATATTACTGACCTGCTGATACACCATATACACCATATTACTGACCTGCTGATACACCATATTACTGACCAGCTGATACACCATATTACTGACCTGCTGATACACCATATACACCATATTACTGACCTGCTGATACACCATATACACCATATTACTGGCCTGCTGATACACCATATACACCATATTACTGGCCTGCTGATACACCATATACACCATATTACTGACCTGCTGATACACCATATTACTGACCTGCTGATACACCATATTACTGACCTGCTGATACACCATATTACTGACCTGCTGATACACCATATACACCATATTACTGACCTGCTGATACACCATATACACCATATTACTGACCTGCTGATACACCATATACACCATATTACTGGCCTGCTGATACATCATATTACTGGCCTGCTGATACACCATATACACCATATTACTGGCCTGCTGATACACCATATACACTATATTACTGACCTGCTGATACACCATATTACTGACCTGCTGATACACCATATACACCCTATTACTGGCCTGCTGATAGACCATATACACCATATTACTGACCTGCTGATACACCATATACACCATATTGCTGGCCTGCTGATACACCATATACACCATATTACTGGCCTGCTGATACACCATATACACCATATTACTGACCTGCTGATACACCATATTACTGGCCTGCTGATACACCATATTACTGGCCTGCTGATACACCATATACACTATATTACTGACCTGCTGATACACCATATACACTATATTACTGACCTGCTGATACACCATATACACTATATTACTGACCTGCTGATACACCATATTACTGACCTGCTGATACACCATATACACTATATTACTGGCCTGCTGATACACCATATACACTATATTACTGACCTGCTGATACACCATATACACCATATTACTGACCTGCTGATACACCATATACACCATATTACTGACCTGCTGATACACCATATTACTGACCTGCTGATACACCATATACACCATATTACTGACCTGCTGATACACCATATACACCATATTACTGACCTGCTGATACACCATATTACTGACCTGCTGATACACCATATACACCATATTACTGACCTGCTGATACACCATATACACCATATTACTGACCTGCTGATACACCATATTACTGACCTGCTGATACACCATATACACCATATTACTGACCTGCTGATACACCATATTACTGACCTGCTGATACACCATATACACCATATTACTGACCTGCTGATACACCATATACACCATACTGACCTGCTGATACACCATATTACTGACCTGCTGATACACCATATACACCATATTACTGACCTGCTGATACACCATATTACTGACCTGCTGATACACCATATTACTGACCTGCTGATACACCATATTACTGACCTGCTGATACACCATATACACCATATTACTGACCTGCTGATACACCATATACACCATATTACTGACCTGCTGATACACCATATACACCATATTACTGACCTGCTGATACACCATATACACCATATTACTGACCTGCTGATACACCATATTACTGACCTGCTGATACACCATATACACCATATTACTGACCTGCTGATACACCATATTACTGACCTGCTGATACACCATATACACCATATTACTGACCTGCTGATACACCATATACACTATATTACTGACCTGCTGATACACCATATACACCATATTACTGACCTGCTGATACACCATATACACCATATTACTGACCTGCTGATACACCATATTACTGACCTGCTGATACACCATATACACTATATTATTGACCTGCTGATACACCATATACACCATATTACTGACCTGCTGATACACCATATACACCATATTACTGACCTGCTGATACACCATATACACCATATTACTGACCTGCTGATACACCATATTACTGACCTGCTGATACACCATATACACCATATTACTGGCCTGCTGATACACCATATACACCATATTACTGGCCTGCTGATACACCATATTACTGACCTGCTGATACACCATATTACTGACCTGCTGATACACCATATTACTGACCTGCTGATACACCATATACATTATATTACTGACCTGCTGATACACCATATTACTGACCTGCTGATACACCATATACACCATATTACTGACCTGCTGATACACCATATTACTGACCTGCTGATACACCATATACACTATATTACTGACCTGCTGATACACCATATTACTGACCTGCTGATACACCATATTACTGACCTGCTGATACACCATATACACCATATTACTGACCTGCTGATACACCATATTACTGACCTGCTGATACACCATATACACCATATTACACCATATTACTGGCCTGCTGATACACCATATACACCATATTACTGACCTGCTGATACACCATATACACCTGCTGATATTACTGACCTGCTGATACTGATACACCATATTACTGACCTGCTGATACACCATATACACTATATTACTGACCTGCTGATACACCATATACACCATATTACTGACCTGCTGATACACCATATACACTATATTACTGACCTGCTGATACACCATATTACTGACCTGCTGATACACCATATTACTGACCTGCTGATACACCATATACACTATATTACTGACCTGCTGATACACCATATACACCATATTACTGACCTGCTGATACACCATATACACCATATTACTGACCTGCTGATACACCATATTACTGACCTGCTGATACACCATATTACTGACCTGCTGATACACCATATTACTGACCTGCTGATACACCATATACACCATATTACTGACCTGCTGATACACCATATACACCATATTACTGACCTGCTGATACACCATATACACCATATTACTGACCTGCTGATACACCATATTACTGACCTGCTGATATACACCATATTACACTGACCTGCTGACCTGCTGATACACCATATACACTATATTACTGACCTGCTGATACACCATATTACTGACCTGCTGATACACCATATTACTGACCTGCTGATACACCATATACACTATATTACTGACCTGCTGATACACCATATACACCATATCACTGACCTGCTGATACACCATATACACTATATTACTGACCTGCTGATACACCATATACACCATATTACTGACCTGCTGATACACCATATACACCATATTACTGACCTGCTGATACACCATATACACTGACCTGCTGATACACCATATACACCATATTACTGACCTGCTGATACACCATATACACCATACCTGCTGACACTGCTGATACACCATATTACTGACCTGCTGATACACCATATACACTATATTACTGACCTGCTGATACACCATATACACCATATTACTGACCTGCTGATACACCATATACACCATATTACTGACCTGCTGATACACCATATTACTGACCTGCTGATACACCATATACACCCTATTACTGACCTGCTGATACACCATATACACTATATTACTGACCTGCTGATACACCATATACACCATATTACTGACCTGCTGATACACCATATTACTGACCTGCTGATACACCATATACACTATATTACTGACCTGCTGATACACCATATACACCATATTACTGACCTGCTGATACACCATATACACCATATTACTGACCTGCTGATACACCATATACACCATATTACTGACCTGCTGATACACCATATTACTGACCTGCTGATACACCATATTACTGACCATATTACTGACCTGCCTGATACACCATATTACTGACCTGCTGATACACCATATACACCATATTACTGACCTGCTGATACACCATATTACTGACCTGCTGATACACCATATACACCATATTACTGACCTGCTGATACACCATATTACTGACCTGCTGATACACCATATACACTATATTACTGACCTGCTGATACACCATATTACTGACCTGCTGATACACCATATACACCATATTACTGACCTGCTGATACACCATATTACTGACCTGCTGATACACCATATACACATTACACCATATTACTGACCTGCTGATACACCATATACACCATATTACTGACCTGCTGATACACCATATACACCATATTACTGACCTGCTGATACACCATATTACTGACCTGCTGATACACCATATACACCATATTACTGACCTGCTGATACACCATATACACTATATTACTGGCCTGCTGATACACCATATTACTGGCCTGCTGATACACCATATTACTGACCTGCTGATACACCATATTACTGACCTGCTGATACACCATATTACTGACCTGCTGATACACCATATACACCATATTACTGACCTGCTGATACACCATATTACTGACCTGCTGATACACCATATTACTGACCTGCTGATACACCATATTACTGACCTGCTGATACACTATATTACTGACCTGCTGATACACCATATACACCATATTACTGACCTGTTGATACACCATATACACCATATTACTGACCTGCTGATACACCATATACACTATATTACTGACCTGCTGATACACCATATTACCCTGCTGATATATTACACCTGCTGATATTACTGCCATAACCTGCTGATACTGCTGATACACCATATTACTGACCTGCTGATACACCATATACACCATATTACTGACCTGCTGATACACCATATTACTGACCTGCTGATACACCATATTACTGACCTGCTGATACACCATATACACCATATTACTGACCTGCTGATACACCATATTACTGACCTGCTGATACACCATATTACTGACCTGCTGATACACCATATTACTGACCTGCTGATACACCATATTACTGACCTGCTGATACACCATATTACTGACCTGCTGATACACCATATTACTGGCCTGCTGATGTGTCTGGAACTTGAAGGCTAAACAGCAGAGAAAAAAAAAACTCATAGCTGATCCAAATGGTTGACCAATCAGGCAGGTTAGTTGAAGTTCTAAATTAATATAGATTCAAAAACGCCAGGCCTTTTGAGCAGCTGTTCAAATGACGTAGGGCTATATTCAGTGCCTTTTAAAGCCTAGACTAGAGTTTCGTACTCACTTGAAAACAATAATAACATTCTACATTACATTGTATCGTTGTAGCCGAGATAAGATACATTTGTTGTTCCTAATAAACTGAAACAGGGCAGATTTCTCTAGCTGCGTACCCGGGGACTGAGAGGGAGTGGATAGGTCGACCGAGGGAATCTATGATTTCCTTATCTGACCAACCTTTTTTTTCTGTGTAAATTGACTGGATATAAACTCAGCAACAAACAAAAAAGAAACGTCCCTTTTTCAGGACCCCTGTCGCTTGAAGATAATTCGTAAAAATCCAAATAACTTCACAGATCTTCATTGTAAAGGGTTTATACACTGTTTCCCATGCTTGTTCAATGAACCATAAGCAATTAATGAACATGCACCTGCTGAACGGTCGTTAAGACACTAACAGCTTACAGACGGTAGGGAATTTAGGTCACAGTTATGAAAACGTAGGACACTAAAGAGGCCTTTCTACTGACTCTGACAAACACCAAAAGAAAGATGCCCAGGGTCCCTGCTTATCTGCGTGAACGTGCCTTAGGCATGCTGCAAGGAGGCATGAGGACTGCAGATGTGGCCAGGGCAATAAATTGCAATGTCCGTACTGTGAGACACCTAAGACAGCGCTACAGGGAGACAGGACGGACAGCTGATCGTCCTCGCAGTGGCAGACCACGTGTAACAACACCTGCACAGGATCGGTACATCCGAACATCACACCTGCGGGACAGGTACAGGATGGCAACAACAACTGCCAGAGTTACACCAGGAACGTACAATCCCTCCATCAGCGCTCAGACTGTCTGCAATAGGCTGAGAGAGGCTGGAGGCCTTTTGTAGTTGTATGGCAGGTCCTCACCAGACATCACCGGCAACAATGTCGCCTATGGGCACAAACCCAACGTCACTGGACCAGACAGGACTGGCAAAAAGTGCTCTTCTCTGACGAGGAATGAGCATTACACCGAGGCCTGTACTCTGCAGCGGGATCAATTTGGAGGTGGAGGGTCCGTCATGGTCTGGGGCGGTGTGTTACAGCTTCATTGGACAAAGCTTGTTGTCATTGCAGGCAATCTCTGTGCGTTACAGGGAAGACATCCTCCTCCCTCATTTGGTATGACCCTCCAGCATGACAATGCCACCAGCCATAGTGCTCGTTCTGAGAGTGATTTCCTGCAAGACAGGAATGCCAGTGTTCTGCCATGGCCAGCGAAGAGCCCGGATCTCAATCCCATTGAGCACGTCTGGGACCTGTTGGATCGGAGGATGAGGGCCATTCCCCCCAGAAATGTCCGGGAACTTGCAGGTGCCTTGGTGGAAGAGTGGGGTAACATCTCACAGCAAGAACTGGCAAATCTGGTGCAGTCCATGAAGAGGAGATGCACTGCAGTACTTAATGCAGCTGGTGGCCACACCAGATACTGACTGTTACTTTTGATTTTGACCCCCCCCCCCTTTGGTCAGGGACACATTATTCCATTAACACCGATAGGCTACATCCAGACAACATACACCTTATGAGTGACCTGCTAATGTACCTTTCTGGACCTTCTAAACGGTCCAGAATAGACCCAGACTGATCCAAATAGCTGCACAATCAGACCTAGGTTTTAGGCCAGTTATTTCAGCATGAAACAAAAAAGGACCTCAGAGCAGGTATTCAATTGAGCCTAAATCACTGCAGTTTACAGCCTATGGACAATAATTAAGTTGCAGTGTGTTGTTGTAGCAAGTATAATATAATGTTCTTGTCTAAAAACATCGACCAAGGCCTAATCAATAGAGGAGCTTTGTGGAACGCACAACAGATCTGCCATTTCATCATCTATTAACTTATTTTTGTTGCACTTTGACAGGTAAATATTGAGCCAATAGCCATATTAATTAGCTAATGAATGGCCTAATATCTAGCTAATATTTAGCTTCTTACTTCGGCTACACATCACCAGCCTCTCTCTTCCAGCTGTTCCAGTGTGCAACAGGCTGTAGGCTACGCAAGCCTCTCTCCTATAGGCCATTCCTCAAGCCTCTCTCTCCTATAGGCCATTCCTCAAGCCTCTCTCCTATAGGCCATTCCTCAAGCCTCTCTCCTATAGGCCATTCCTCAAGCCTCTCTCCTATAGGCCATTCCTCAAGCCTCTCTCTCCTATAGGCCATTCCTCAAGCCTCTCTCATATTGGCCATTCCTCAAGCCTCTCTCCTATAGGCCATTCCTCAAACCTCTCTCATATTGGCCATTCATCAAGCCTCTCTCCTATAGGCCATTCCTCAAGCCTCTCTCCTATTGGCCATTCCTCAAGCCTTCTCTCTCTATAGGCCATTCCTCAAGCCTCTCTCCTATAGGCCATTCCCCAAGCCTCTCTCCTATTGGCCATTCCTCAAGCCTCTCTCTCCTATTGCCCATTCCTCTCTCCTCTCTCCTATATGGCCATTCCTCAAGCCTCTCTCCTATTGGCCATTCCTCAAGCCTCTCTCCTATTGGCCATTCCTCAAGCCTCTCTCCTATTGGCCATTGGCCATTCCTCTCTCCTATTGGCCATTCCTCAAGCCTCTCTCCTATTGGCCATTCCTCAAGCCTCTCTCCTATTGGCCATTCCTCAAGCCTCTCTCCTATAGGCCATTCCTCAAGCCTCTCTCCTATAGGCCATTCCTCAGCTCGTGAAATCCCAGGTAAAAGCTACTGGATATTTATTTAGATATGTTTATATACTAAAGCCTAATATCTTATTAGAGTTACAAAAACAAGCTCTTGCTAATCTCTGAATATAAGAACAGGTGTTCAAGCATAGAACATGTCGCGGAAAGTTCAGGAGAGAAAGTGGGAGAAAGGTTATGGTGACATTGTGTACTGATGCATTATAAACAGGTTACAGGACATACAGAGAGATGGAGCACAATGACAAGGAAGAACCAAAGGAATTGACAATCATTAGAAAAAAGAGAAATGTCGTGCAAACCCCTTGAGCAACGAGGCAATGACATGCTGTAATAAACAGTAAACACTGTTTGTTGTTGAATTGCTACATTTAAATACGAGGTACTATATTATAATTTCATTAGGACTACAAGTACATTGAAGTATCATTTGCTGTTGTCGCTATGACAACGAACACACGCTGAAAGCAGTGAACGGTCTGAAACAGGATGTGTGTTAGAGACCTCATGAATGGTCTGAACCAGGATCTCTGTGTTAGAGACCTCATGACTGGTCTGAACCAGGATCTGTGTGTTAGAGACCTCATGACTGGTCTGAACCAGGATCTCTGTGTTAGAGACCTCATGACTGGTCTGAACCAGGATCTGTGTGTTAGAGACCTCATGACTGGTCTAAACCAGGATCTGCGTGTTAGAGACCTCATGACTGGTCTGAACCAGGCTCTGTGTGTTAGAGACCTCATGACTGGTCTGAACCAGGCTCTGTGTGTTAGAGACCTCATGAATGGTCTGAACCAGGATCTGTGTGTTAGAGACCTCATGAATGGTCTAAACCAGGATCTGCGTGTTAGAGACCTCATGACTGGTCTGAACCAGGCTCTGTGTGTTAGAGACCTCATGACTGGTCTGAACCAGGATCTGTGTGTTAGAGACCTCATGACTGGTCTGAACCAGGATCTGTGTGTTAGAGACCTCATGACTGGTCTGAACCAGGATCTGTGTGTTAGAGACCTCATGACTGGTCTGAACCAGGATCTGTGTGTTAGAGACCTCATGACTGGTCTGAACCAGGATCTGTGTGTTAGAGACCTCATGAATGGACTGAACCAGGATCTGCGTGTTAGAGACCTCATGACTGGTCTAAACCAGGATCTGCGTGTTAGAGACCTCATGACTGGTCTGAACCAGGATCTGTGTGTTAGAGACCTCATGACTGGTCTGAACCAGGCTCTGTGTGTTAGAGACCTCATGACTGGTCTGAACCAGGATCTGTGTGTTAGAGGCCTCATGACTGGTCTGAACCAGGATCTGTGTGTTAGAGGCCTCATGACTGGTCTGAACCAGGATCTGTGTGTTAGAGGCCTCATGACTGGTCTGAACCAGGATCTGTGTGTTAGAGGCCTCATGACTGGTCTAAACCAGGATCTGTGCTATCTGAGCAGCTAACCGATCGCTGCAGCTGTACATAGTCTATCGGTAAATAGCCCACCCATTTTCACCTACCTCACCCCCATACTGTTTATATTTATTTACTTTTCTGCTTTTTGCACACCAGTATCTCTACCTGTACATGACCATCTGATCATTTATCACTCCAGTGATAATCTGCTAAATTGTAATTATTTGCCTCCCTCCTCATACCTTTTGCACACAATGTATATAGACTCCCCTTTTTTTGTACTGTGTTATTGACTTGTTAATTGTTTACTCCATGTGTAACTCTGTGTTGTCTGTTCACACTGCTATGCTTTATCTTGGCCAGGTCGCAGTTGGAAATGAGAACTTGTTCTCAACTAGCCTACCTGGTTAAATAAAGGTGTTCTCAACTAGCCTACCTGGTTAAATAAAGGTGTTCTCAACTAGAGTACCTGGTTAAATAAAGGTGTTCTCAACTAGCCTACCTGGTTAAATAAAGGTGTTCTCAACTAGCCTACCTGGTTAAATAAAGGTGTTCTCAACTAGCCTACCTGGTTAAATAAAGGTGTTCTCAACTAGCCTACCTGGTTAAATAAAGGTGTTCTCAACTAGCCTACCTGGTTAAATAAAGGTGTTCTCAACTAGCCTACCTGGTTAAATAAAGGTGTTCTCAACTAGAGTACCTGGTTAAATAAAGGTGTTCTCAACTAGCCTACCTGGTTAAATAAAGGTGTTCTCAACTAGCCTACCTGGTTAAATAAAGGTGTTCTCAACTAGCCTACCTGGTTAAATAAAGGTTAAAAAAAACAACAACAAAAAAAACAATTATAGATATGTAGCCTATAGTTTATCATTATAGTTATATAGCCTATAGTTTATCATTATAGTTATATAACCTATAGTTTATCATTATAGTTATATAGCCTATAGTTTATCATTATAGTTATATAGCCTATAGTTTATCATTATAGTTATATAGCCTATAGTTTATCATTATAGTTATATAGCCTATAGTTTATCATTATAGTTATATAGCCTATAGTTTATCATTATAGTTATATAACCTATAGTTTATCATTATAGTTATATAACCTATAGTTTATCATTATAGTTATGTAGCCTATAGTTCATCATTATAGTTATATAGCCTATAGTTTATCATTATAGATATGTAGCCTATAGTTTATCATTGTAGTTATATAGCCTATAGTTTATCATTATAGTTATATAACCTATAGTTTATCATTATAGTTATGTAGCCTATAGTTTATCATTATAGTTATATAGCCTATAGTTTATCATTATAGTTATATAACCTATAGTTTATCATTATAGTTTATAATTATAGTTATATAGCCTATAGTTATATAACCTATAGTTTATCATTATAGATATGTAGCCTATAGTTTATCATTATAGTTATATAGCCTATAGTTTATCATTATAGTTATATAACCTATAGTTTATCATTATAGTTATATAACCTATAGTTTATCATTATATAGCCTATAGTTTATCATTATAGTTATATAGCCTATAGTTTATCATTATATAGCCTATAGTTTATCATTATAGTTATATAACCTCTAGTTTATCATTATAGATATGTAGCCTATAGTTTATCATTATAGTTATATAGCCTATAGTTTATCATTATATAGCCTATAAGTTTATCATTATAGTTATATAACCTCTAGTTTATCATTATAGTTATATAGCCTATAGTTTATCATTATATATATGCCTATAGTTTATCATTATAGATATATAGCCTATAGTTTATCATTATAGTTATATAACCTATAGTTTATCATTATAGTTATATAGCCTATAGTTTATCATTATAGTTATATAACCTATAGTTTATCATTATAGTTATATAGCCTATAGTTTATCATTATAGATATATAGCCTATAGTTTATCATTATAGTTTATCATTATAGTTATATAGCCTATCGTTATATAACCTCTAGTTTATCATTATAGATATGTAGCCTATAGTTTATCATTATAGTTATATAGCCTATAGTTTATCATTATAGTTATATAACCTATAGTTTATCATTATAGTTATATAACCTATAGTTTATCATTATAGTTATATAAACTATAGTTTATCATTATAGTTATATAACCTATAGTTTATCATTATAGTTATATAACCTATAGTTTATCATTATAGTTATATAGCCTATAGTTTATCATTATAGTTATATAGCCTATCGTTTATCATTATAGTTATATAACCTATAGTTTATCATTATAGTTATATAGCCTATAGTTTATCATTATAGATATGTAGCCTATAGTTTATCATTATAGTTATATAACCTCTAGTTTATCATTATAGTTATATAGCCTATAGTTTATCATTATAGTTATATAGCCTATAGTTATATAACCTATCGTTTATCATTATAGTTATATAACCTATCGTTTATCATTATAGTTATATAACCTATCGTTTATCATTATAGTTATATAACCTATCGTTTATCATTATAGTTATATAACCTATCGTTTATCATTATAGTTATATAACCTATAGTTTATCATTATAGTTATATAACCTATCGTTTCATTATATAGTTGTTGGCTTGGTGGATGGCCTGGGCCTTAACTCTGACACCACTAATGTTATAATCACAACAGAACTAGCCTTGTAGTAAGTCTAGCGAACATTATCGAACTTTAATTAAATAAATATTAAATTACCCTTATACTTCTTTACTTGGCTTTTATACTATATAAAATGGACTCTTTCAAATAATTGACTCTGGCAAGTTTGAGCTGCAGTAGGGAAGTAAGGCTGAAGTGGAAACCATCACTTCCGTTGTCTGGCTGTGCCCATAGCAACGTTTGAAAATGAGGTGGAGAGGTCTCAATTCAGCCAACAGACAGGCGGGACAACAGACAGACAGGCCAATAGAGGCCAACAGACAGGCGGGACAACAGAAAAACAGGCCACTAGAGGCCAACAGACAGGCGGGACAACAGAAAAACAGGCCAATAGAGGCCAACAGACAGGCGGGACAACAGACAGACAGGCCAATAGAGGCCAACAGACAGGCGGGACAACAGAAAAACAGGCCACTAGAGGCCAACAGACAGGCGGGACAACAGAAAAACAGGCCAATAGAGGCCAACAGACAGGCGGGACAACAGACAGACAGGCCAATAGAGGCCAACAGACAGGCGGGACAACAGAAAAACAGGCCACTAGAGGCCAACAGACAGGCGGGACAACAGACGGACAGGCCAATAGAGGCCAACAGACAGGCGGGACAACAGAGAGACAGGCCAATAGAGGCCAACAGACAGGCGGGACAACAGAAAAACAGGCCACTAGAGGCCAACAGACAGGCGGGACAACAGACGGACAGGCCAATAGAGGCCAACAGACAGGCGGGACAACAGAGAGACAGGCCAATAGAGGCCAACAGACAGGCGGGACAAAAGAAAAACAGGCCAATAGAGGCCAACAGACAGACAGACCTACAGACAGGCCAACACACAGATAGGCCGGTAGACAGACAGGCCGGCAGACAGACAGGCCAAGAGACAGACAGACATGCGGGCTGACAGACAGACGGCCAACAGACCGGCAGACAGAGACAGGACAACAGACAGACAGACATGCGGGCTGACAGACAGACAGGCCAACAGACCGGCAGGCAGAGACAGGGCAACAGACAGACAGACATGCGGGCTGACAGACAGACAGGCCAACAGACCGGCAGACAGAGACAGGGCAACAGACAGACAGACATGCGGGCTGACAGACAGACTGGCGTTTTACTAACAGCTCCATGGGTTTATTATCAAGACCTTGAAAATCCCGGTGTAAAAAAAAAAAGCTTGGGCATATCTGAGGATTTGAAACTCAAAGAAGCTTTATTGTACCATTTAATAAGAGCGAAGGGAGAGAGAGGGAGAGGGTAGATTGTTCAAGTTTACAAAAACCTTTATTCTTAAACCTTGGCTGATGACAGTTCCACACAGGAGGAGAGGTGAGAGGGCGGGAGAGAGAGAGAGAGGGAGAGAGAGAGAGGGGATAGATTGAGAGGGAGAGAGAGAGAGGGGATAGATTGAGAGGGAGAGAGAGAGAGGGGATAGATTGAGAGGGAGAGAGAGAGAGAAGATAGATTGAGAGGGAGAGAGAGAGAGAGAATAGATTGAGAGGGAGAAAGAGAGAGAATAGATTGAGAGGGAGAGAGAGAGCGAGAGAGAGGATAGATTGAGAGTGTGAAAGAGAGAGAGAGAGAGAGAGAAAGGATACATTGAGAGAGAGAGAGATAGAGAGGGAGAGAGATCAGAGGTAGAACTTTGCCAGCTTTAACAGAGGAAGGTATTGATAAATGATTGATCGCCCTCCAGGTTCCCTCGGAGAGTTCATCAATGAGCTTGATGCCTTGATAAGCTCCTTTCCTGAGGACGGCTCACCTCTCACAGTCCTGGGCGACTTTAACCTCCCCACGTCTACCTTTGACTCATTCCTCTCTGCCTCCTTCTTTCCACTCCTCTCCTCTTGACCTCACCCTCTCACCTTCCCCCTACTCACAAGGCAGGCAATACGCTCGACCTCATCTTTACTAGATGCTGTTCTTCCACTAACCTCACTGCAACTCCTCCAAGTCTCCGACCACTACCTTGTATCCTTTTCCCTCTCGCTCTCATCCAACACTTCCCACACTGCCCCTACTCGGATGGTATCGCGCCGTCCCAACCTTCGCTCTCTCTCCCCCGCTACTCTTTCCTCTTCCATCCTTTCATCTCTTCCCTCTGCTCATACCTTCTCCAACCTTTCTCCTGACTCTGCCTCCTCAACCCTCCTCTCTTCCCTTTCTGCATCCTTTGACTCTCTATGTCCCCTATCCTCCAGGCCGGCTCGGTCCTCCCCTCCCGCTCCGTGGCTCGATGACTCATTGCGAGCTCACAGAACAGAGCTCCGGGCAGCCGAGCGGAAATGGAGGAAAACTCGCCTCCCTGCGGACCTGGCATCCTTTCACTCCCCCCTCTCTACATTTTCCTCCTCTGTCTCTGCTGCTAAAGCCACTTTCTACCACTCTAAATTCCAAGCATCTGCCTCTAACCCTAGGAAGCTCTTTGCCACCTTCTCCTCCCTCCTGAATCCTCCTCCCCCTCCCCCCCTCCTCCCTCTCTGCAGATGACTTCGTCAACCATTTTGAAAAGAAGGTCGACGACATCCGATCCTCGTTTGCTAAGTCAAACGACACCGCTGGTTCTGCTCACACTGCCCTACCCTGTGCTCTGACCTCTTTCTCCCCTCTCTCTCCAGATGAAATCTCGCTTCTTGTGACGGCCGGCCGCCCAACAACCTGCCCGCTCGACCCTATCCCCTCCTCTCTCCTCCAGACCATTTCCGGGGACCTTCTCCCTTACCTCACCTCGCTCATCAACTCATCCCTGACCGCTGGCTACGTCCCTTCCGTCTTCAAGAGAGCGAGAGTTGCACCCCTTCTGAAGAAACCTACACTCGATCCCTCCGATGTCAACAACTACAGACCAGTATCCCTTCTTTCTTTTCTCTCCAAAACTCTTGAACGTGCCGTCCTTGGCCAGCTCTCCCTCTATCTCTCTCAGAATGACCTTCTTGATCCAAATCAGTCAGGTTTCAAGACTAGTCATTCAACTGAGACTGCTCTTCTCTGCATCACGGAGGCGCTCCGCACTGCTAAAGCTAACTCTCTCTCCTCTGCTCTCATCCTTCTAGACCTATCGGCTGCCTTCGATACTGTGAACCATCAGATCCTCCTCTCCACCCTCTCCGAGTTGGGCATCTCCCGGCGCGGCCCACGCTTGGATTGCGTCCTACCTGACAGGTCGCTCCTACCAGGTGGCGTGGCGAGAATCTGTCTCCTCGCCACGCGCTCTCACCACTGGTGTCCCCCAGGGCTCTGTTCTAGGCCCTCTCCTATTCTCGCTATACACCAAGTCACTTGGCTCTGTCATAACCTCACATGGTCTCTCCTATCATTGCTATGCAGACGACACAATTAATCTTCTCCTTTCCCCCTTCTGATGACCAGGTGGCGAATCGCATCTCTGCATGTCTGGCAGACATATCAGTGTGGATGACGGATCACCACCTCAAGCTGAACCTCGGCAAGACGGAGCTGCTCTTCCTCCCGGGGAAGGACTGCCCGTTCCATGATCTCGCCATCACGGTTGACAACTCCATTGTGTCCTCCTCCCAGAGCGCTAAGAACCTTGGCGTGATCCTGGACAACACCCTGTCGTTCTCAACCAACATCATGGCGGTGGCCCGTTCCTGTAGGTTCATGCTCTACAACATCCGCAGAGTACGACCCTGCCTCACACAGGAAGCGGCGCAGGTCCTAATCCAGGCACTTGTCATCTCCCGTCTGGATTACTGCAACTCGCTGTTGGCTGGGCTCCCTGCCTGTGCCATTAAACCCCTACAACTCATCCAGAACGCCGCAGCCCGTCTGGTGTTCAACAACTTCCCAAGTTCTCTCACGTCACCCCGCTCCTCCGCTCTCTCCACTGGCTTCCAGTTGAAGCTCGCATCCGCTACAAGACCATGGTGCTTGCCTACGGAGCTGTGAGGGGAACGGCACCGCAGTACCTCCAGGCTCTGATCAGGCCCTACACCCAAGCAAGGGCACTGCGTTCATCCACCTCTGGCCTGCTCGCCTCCCTACCATTGAGGAAAGTACAGTTCCCGCTCAGCCCAGTCAAAACTGTTCGCTGCTCTGGCCCCCAATGGTGGAACAAACTCCCTCACGACGCCAGGACAGCGGAGTCAATCACCACCTTCCGGAGACACCTGAAACCCCACCTCTTCAAGGAATACCTAGGATAGGATAAGTAATCCTTCTCACCACCCCCCCTTAATGACTTAGATGCACTATTGTAAAGTGGCTGTTCCACTGGATGTCAGAAGGTGAATTCACCAATTTGTAAGTCGCTCTGGATAAGAGCGTCTGCTAAATGACTTAAATGTAATGTAAATGTAAATGAAATGAGCTCTTTAGCCAAAGAGAGGCAAACCACTTGTATATCTTCTATCTCCTACTGCTGGGAATTAGTCAGGCTTGTCTGCTCTCTCTTTCTCCTTCCCTCCTCACTCTCTCCCTACCTCTGTCCCCTCAGTCTCGCTCTCTCTCTCACTCTCTCCCTAACTCTGTCCCCTCAGTCTCTCTCTCTCTCTCTCTTTACCTCTCCCCCTCCTTCCCTCTCTCTACCTCTCTTTACCTCTCCCCCTCCTTCTCTCTCTCCCCCCGCCTCTCAAGCCCTCCCTCCCATCCCAGTGGCTGTGCCTGTTGGCTCTTTATGTAATGCCAGGTCCTGTTGTAACTGCCAAGAAGACGGCGGAAGGAGTGTTTCTCTGCACTAATTAATCCAACAAACTTCAGAGCCAACCTGCTGAGATACCGAGGTCCAACACTGTGTGTGTGTGTGTGTGGGTGTGTGTGCGTGCGTGCGTGCGTGCGTGCATGCGTGCGTGTGTGTGCGTGTTCCAACACTGTAAACCAAACCTCCTTGTTCCTCGTTCAGCCAAAAACCCTGCGCAACCATTAAGCTAATATTATGAATAGGATCAGAGAGTGGGGGTAGCAGGCTGGAGGGCAGTGGTAGCAGGCTAGGAGGGTAAAGCCTGGTTAATTCACCTGTACTGGCTCAGGATCCCAGATCACAGGTCTCTGAATGGTTCAGCGAGATGAGCATTTCATGGTGTAACCTGGAAGGAATAGAAGGTTGAGTCCCAAATTATAAACCCTATTCCCCTTCTGCTGCCCAGGGCTGTTGACCAGGGCTGTTGACCAGGGCTATTGACCAGGGCCCATAGTTGAATAGGGGGCCATTTAATACACAACCCTATGTCTGCACTGTGGAGAGATGGGTAGCTAGGTTGTCTGGACACAGCATGGAGATCGAGTCCACATGTTTAGTGTGATTCTATAAACATCTAGACAGGACAGGTACTGTGTTTAGTGTGATTCTATAAACATCTAGACAGGACAGGTACTGTGTTTAGTGTGACTCTATAAACATGTAGACAGGACAGATACTAATAACTATGTGAGACAGAAGGGAACCGGTGGCATTATGGAAAACATCTCTCATTTCTCACTGCTCTAAATGTTCCTGTAAACATCATGTGCAAATAACATGTTTGAGTCTGATTTCTCTCTCCCTCATCTCTCTCTCTCTGATCCCTGTTCTACATAGATCTCTGGTCCAAAATAGTGCCCTATGGGACCTAGTCAAAAGTAGTGCACTTAATAAAATAGGGTGCAATTTGGGACGTAACCCTATGTGTTGTGATGAGGGAGGTGAACTCACTAAGCTTCTCTAAACGATGGTGGAATCCTGCAGACGCTAAATGTTGCCCTAAGACACACACACGCTAATGTTGCCCTGGGTAGATCCCTCCCGTCACTCCCGTCTGGTCTAATCGGTCCACTTGTCAAGGGAGTAATATCTTTCTGCCGTTCAGTCATCACAACGCCTTTGGTCCAAAAAATAGACCTTCCATTAGTTTGATGCACCCGCTAGGGAATATCAACAGTAGCAATTTGGGGCATCCTTCATATCAGGATTCATAGGGACAATACAGGGCCAGGAGAGAGAGAGAAAAGACAGACAGAGAGACAGAAAGAAAGACAGAGAAAGACAGACAGACGAAATGAAAGACAGAAAGAAAGACAGAGAAAGACAGAAAAAGAGAGAAAGAGAGAATCAGAGAAAGACAGACAGAGAGAGAAAGACAGAGAGAGAAAGAAAGACAGAAAGAAAGACTTTCTCTTCCATTAGTTTGATGAAAGACAGAGAGAGAAAGAAAGACAGAAAGAAAGACAGAGAAAGACAGAGAGAGATAGGGAAAGACAGAAAGAAAGGAAAGAGAGAGAGAAAAGACAGACAGAGAGAGAAAGAAAGACAGAGAAAGACAGAAAGAGAAAGAAAGACAGAGAGAAAGACAGAAAGAAAGACAGAGAAAGACAGAAAGAGAGAGAGAGAAAGACAGAGAAAGACAGAAAGAGAGAGAGAGAAAGACAGAGAGAGAAAGAAAGACAGAAAGAAAGACAGAGAAAGACAGAAGGAGAGAGAGAAAGACAGAGAGAGAAAGAAAGACAGAGAGAGAAAGACAGAAAGAAAGACAGAGAAAGACAGAAAGAGAGAGAGAAAGACAGAAAGAGAGAGAGAGACAGAAAGACAGAGAAAGACAGAAAGACAGAGAGACAGAGAGAGAAAGACAGAGAGACAGTGAGAGAAAGACAGAAAGACAGAGAGAGAAAGACAGAAAGACAGAGAGACAGAAAGACAGAGAGACAGAAAGACAGAGAGAGAAAGACAGAAAGACAGAGAGACAAAAAGACAGAGAGAAAAAGACAGAAAGACAGAGAGACAGAGAGAGACAGAGAGAAAGACAGAGAGAGAAAGACAGAGAGAGAAAGACAGAGAAAGGGAAATATATCTTACAGGTTGATCTCGTCGCGTTCATTGCATCCAAACAGTGTTGGTAACCTGCATAAACCCGTGGCTCTGCAACACAAACATGGCTTTGCAACACAAACACACGCCGATTGCAGGGAGAAAGAAAACAAATTACCCAGGTGAAGAAGCGATGTAGTCTATCTGTGACGGAGGTTCGACTTTTCATTTGGAAGGAGAAAGAGAGAGAAAAGCTTTAATCTTCAAGGAGGTGAATTATATATTTTTTTAAATCACAAGCTTCAATGTGATGCTTAAAAGAGACGATGTGTTTCATCTTACACCTGCCCCAGGCACGTCTCTTTATGAGCCCTATACGTTATGACTTGCACATTTTCCCCCTCTGCTATTTAAAAAATAAAATATAATTTTACAGCGGTTACCTCCCTTCTACCCCCCCATGCCCTCCCACTTGTTACTCCTCCAGGTACCCACCACGAGGCGTTGATTTGAAATGATCTCCCCCAAACAAAAAGGTGACTGTTTAAAACATTTTTGGCCTACGTTCAGATGCTTTACGAGCAACGCTCAGTTACTATATTTAACTCTATTTAATATGTGTGTGTGTGTGTGTGTGTGTAATGTGTGTGTGTGTGTGTGTGTAATGTGTGTGTGTGTGTAATGTGTGTGTGTGTGTAATGTGTGTGTGTGTGTGTGTGTGTGTGTGTGTGTGTGTGTAATGTGTGTGTGTGTGTGTGTGTGTGTGTGTGTGTGTGTAATGTGTGTGTGTGTAATGTGTGTGTGTGTGTGTGTGTGTGTGTGTGTGTGTGTGTGTGTGTGTGTGTGTGTGTGTGTGTGTGTGTGTAATGTGTGTGTGTGTATAAGTGTGTGTGTGTGTGTAATGTGTGTGTATGCAAGTGTGTGTGTGTGTGTGTGTGTGTAATGTGTGTGTATGCGTGTGCCTCTTGAGGGCTATTTACCAGCTGTGTAATGTTTACAGGGTTCAGTCTGCAGAGAGGAAGGATGATGGATGGAACAGTCTGCACTATAAAGGACTGTCACATCAACCTTGTATGGCAGGCTTAACGTTTCCCTATAGAAGGACTGTCACATCAACCTTGTATGGCAGGCTTAACGTTTCCCTAGAGAAGGACTGTCACATCAACCTTGTATGGCAGGCTTAACGTTTCCCTATAGAAGGACTGTCACATCAACCTTGTATGACAGGCTTAACGTTTCCCTATAGAAGGACTGTCACATCAACCTTGTATGGCAGGCTTAACGTTTCCCTATAGAAGGACTGTCACATCAACCTTGTATGGCAGGCTTAACGTTTCCCTATAGAAGGACTGTCACATCAACCTTGTATGGCAGGCTTAACGTTTCCCTATAGAAGGACTGTCACATCAACCTTGTATGGCAGGCTTAACGTTTCCCTATAGAAGGACTGTCACATCAACCTTGTATGGCAGGCTTAACGTTTCCCTATAGAAGGACTGTCACATCAACCTTGTATGGCAGGCTTAACGTTTCCCTATAGAAGGACTGTCACATCAACCTTGTATGGCAGGCTTAACGTTTCCCTATAGAAGGACTGTCACATCAACCTTGTATGGCAGGCTTAACGTTTCCCTATAGAAGGACTGTCACATCAGCCTTGTATGACAGGCTTAACGTTTCCCTATAGAAGGACTGTCACATCAACCTTGTATGACAGGCTTAACGTTTCCCTATAGAAGGACTGTCACATCAACCTTGTATGACAGGCTTAACGTTTCCCTATAGAAGGACTGTCACATCAACCTTGTATGGCAGGCTTAACGTTTCCCTATAGAAGGACTGTCACATCAACCTTGTATGGCAGGCTTAACGTTTCCCTATAGAAGGACTGTCACATCAACCTTGTATGGCAGGCTTAACGTTTCCCTATAGAAGGACTGTCACATCAACCTTGTATGGCAGGCTTAACGTTTCCCTATAGAAGGACTGTCACATCAACCTTGTATGACAGGCTTAACGTTTCCCTATAGAAGGACTGTCACATCAACCTTGTATGACAGGCTTAACGTTTCCCTATAGAAGGACTGTCACATCAGCCTTGTATGACAGGCTTAACGTTTCCCTATAGAAGGACTGTCACATCAGCCTTGTATGACAGGCTTAACGTTTCCCTATGGAAGGACTGTCACATCAACCTTGTATGACAGGCTTAACGTTTCCCTATAGAAGGACTGTCACATCAACCTTGTATGGCAGGCTTAACGTTTCCCTATAGAAGGACTGTCACATCAACCTTGTATGACAGGCTTAACGTTTCCCTATAGAAGGACTGTCACATCAACCTTGTATGGCAGGCTTAACGTTTCCTATAGAAGGACTGTCACATCAACCTTGTATGACAGGCTTAACGTTTCCCTATAGAAGGACTGTCACATCAGCCTTGTATGACAGGCTTAACGTTTCCCTATAGAAGGACTGTCACATCAACCTTGTATGACAGGCTTAACGTTTCCCTATAGAAGGACTGTCACATCAACCTTGTATGACAGGCTTAACGTTTCCCTATAGAAGGACTGTCACATCAACCTTGTATGACAGGCTTAATGTTTCCCTATAGAAGGACTGTCACATCAACCTTGTATGACAGGCTTAACGTTTCCCTATAGAAGGACTGTCACATCAACCTTGTATGGCAGGCTTAACGTTTCCCTATAGAAGGACTGTCACATCAACCTTGTATGGCAGGCTTAACGTTTCCCTATAGAAGGACTGTCACATCAACCTTGTATGGCAGGCTTAACGTTTCCCTATAGAAGGACTGTCACATCAACCTTGTATGGCAGGCTTAACGTTTCCCTATAGAAGGACTGTCACATCAACCTTGTATGGCAGGCTTAACGTTTCCCTATAGAAGGACTGTCACATCAACCTTGTATGACAGGCTTAACGTTTCCCTATAGAAGGACTGTCACATCAACCTTGTATGACAGGCTTAACGTTTCCCTATAGAAGGACTGTCACATCAACCTTGTATGGCAGGCTTAACGTTTCCCTATAGAAGGACTGTCACATCAACCTTGTATGGCAGGCTTAACGTTTCCCTATAGAAGGACTGTCACATCAACCTTGTATGGCAGGCTTAACGTTTCCCTATAGAAGGACTGTCACATCAGCCTTGTATGACAGGCTTAACGTTTCCCTATAGAAGGACTGTCACATCAACCTTGTATGACAGGCTTAACGTTTCCCTATAGAAGGACTGTCACATCAACCTTGTATGGCAGGCTTAACGTTTCCCTATAGAAGGACTGTCACATCAACCTTGTATGACAGGCTTAACGTTTCCCTATAGAAGGACTGTCACATCAGCCTTGTATGGCAGGCTTAACGTTTCCCTCTTCTGAAGGACTGTCACATCAACCTTGTATGGCAGGCTTAACGTTTCCCTATAGAAGGACTGTCACATCAACCTTGTATGGCAGGCTTAACGTTTCCCTATAGAAGGACTGTCACATCAACCTTGTATGACAGGCTTAACTGCTTCCCTATAGAAGGACTGTCACATCAACCTTGTATGACAGGCTTAACGTTTCCCTATAGAAGGACTGTCACATCAGCCTTGTATGGCAGGCTTAACGTTTCCCTATAGAAGGACTGTCACATCAACCTTGTATGACAGGCTTAACGTTTCCCTAGAGAAGGACTGTCACATCAACCTTGTATGGCAGGCTTAACGTTTCCCTATTGAAGGACTGTCACATCAACCTTGTATGGCAGGCTTAACGTTTCCCTATAGAAGGACTGTCACATCAACCTTGTATGACAGGCTTAACGCCCCTATAGAAGGACTGTCACATCAACCCTGTTCAGCCTTGTATGCAGGCTTAACGTTTCCCTATAGAAGGACTGCACATCAACCTTGCATGACAGGCTTAACGTTTCCCTATAGAAGGACTGTCACATCAACCTTGTATGCTACAGGCTTAACGTTTCCCTATAGAAGGACTGTCACATCAGCCTTGTATGACAGCTTAACGTTTCCCTATAGAAGGACTGTCACATCAACCTTGTATGAAAACGTTTCCCTATAGAAGGACTGTCACATCAACCTTGTATGACAGGCTTAACAGAGACCCATAGAAGGACTGTCACATCAGCCTTGTATGACAGGCTTAACGTTTCCCTATAGAAGGACTGTCACATCAACCTTGTATGACAGGCTTAACGTTTCCCTATAGAAGTAGTGAACAACAGATGTCATACATACATATACTTAATCTAATGCTGATTGAAGCACGGACCTTAACACCATCAGAATAGCTCAGACAGAAGGAAGTCAAATGAGGCTTTAAAAGAGCCTGCTCTGTTCTGCCCTGCTACAGCTAACTGCACTCTTCTGTCTGCTCTGCCCTGCTACAGCTAACTGCCCTCTTCTGCCTGCTCTGCCCTGCTACAGCTAACTGCCCTCCTGCTCTGCCTGCTCTGCCCTGCTGCTCTGCCCTGCTACAGCTAACTGCCCTCTTCTGCCTGCTCTGCCCTGCTACAGCTAAGCTGCCCTCTTCTGCCTGCTGCTCTGCCCTGCTACAGCTAACTGCAGTCTTTTACCTGCTCTGCCAGGAATGCTTTTACAGCTAAATGCCCTCTTCTGCTAATAAGTGCTCTGCCCTGCTAGCCCTCTTCTGCCTGCTCTGCCCTGCTACAGCTAACTGCCCTCTTCTGCCTGCTCTGCCCTGCTACAGCTAACTGCCCTCTTCGTGAGACAAAGCTGCTGGAAAATGTTTTGACAGAATTGCTCAACACCTCAGACAGGACTGTTCCTGGTGTTACTGACAATGAGAGACAGACAGACAGACAGACAGACAGACAGAGACAGACAGACAGACAGACAGACAGACAGACAGACAGACAGACAGACAGACTGACAGAGAGACAGAGAGAAGACAGAGAGACAGAGAGACAGAGAGACAGAGAGACAGAGAGACAGACAGACACAGCCAGCCAGCCAGAGAAAAAGAGGAAGAAAGAGAGAGAAAAAGAAAGAACGAAGAGAAAAAGAGGAAGAAAGAGAGATAAAAAGAGGAATAAACGGATGAAGGAGAAGAGAAGGAAGAGAGAGAGAGAGCGGCCAACCAGCTCTCTCATCTTTCCTCCTCTGAGGTGTGTGAAACATCAAGATATGCCTGTCTGTCTGATGCCAGCGATGCAGGGCCAGGCAGGCTGGTCCATACTGAGAGCTGGTCCTCCTCGGGCCAGGACGGTGTGCTAGCTTGGCAGACAGATATACTGCTGCTCTCCATGCGATGCAGTGAGCCTGCTATTCCTGGGGAGCTGTGAAATCTCTATGTGTCCTGCTGTCATAGAAGACAATATAGAGAGAACCAGCACCACCAGGAATGTAGGTTTTAAAATCTATTTCTAATAAGTAGCTGGGTCAGGATCAGGGCAACTAGACTAAACATGGGGCTGACATGTGGGCTGTGTTTCTGAAATCAGCTGATAATAATAATTATATATTTTTTTTAAATGTGATGTTCTGTTTCTGTTACAAGGGATAAAAACTTTTCTAATAATATCGTAAGACCTGAAGATATGCATAAGACAACGCAAACAACTCCATGCAACAACGCAAACAACTCCATGCAACAACGCAAACAACTCCATGCAACAACGCAAACAACTCCATAAGACAACAACGCAAACAACTCCATAAGACAACGCAAACAACTCCATAAGACAACGCAAACAACAACACAAAAAACTCCATAAGACAACACAAACAACAACACAAACAACTCCATAAGACAACACAAACAACAACGCAAACAACTCCATAAGACAACACAAACAACAACGCAAACAACTCCATAAGACAACGCAAACAACTCCATAAGACAACGCAAACAACTCCATAAGACAACGCAAACAACTCCATAAGACAACGCAAACAACTCCATAAGACAACGCAAACAACTCCATAAGACAACGCAAACAACTCCATAAGACAACACAAACAACTCCATAAGACAACACAAACAACACAAACAACTCCATAAGACAACGCAAACAACAACACAAACAACTCCATAAGACAACACAAACAACAACACAAACAACTCCATAAGACAACACAAACAACTCCATAAGACAACACAAACAACTCCATAAGACAACACAAACAACAACACAAACAACTCCATAAAACAACAAACAACAACACAAACAACTCCATACGACAACAGAAGCATAACACCTGCATTTAATTACTGTAGTAATAACAGTATTAGAACAGGAAGAAAAAAACAATGTTTTAATTCAGCATTAACTTTATCCAACTTAACTTAATCATTTACTCAGTCGGTTACGTGGCCCATGTAAAAATGGATCAAACAATTCTGGAGTTGCACCATGACTGAACCAACTGAGCCATTGTTGATTAGGTTATGTTTAGCCTTAACGGCAGTCAGAGGCAGGTAGCCTGGTGGTTAGAGGCAGGGTAGCCTGGTGGTTAGAGGCATGTAGCCTAGTGGTTAGAGGCAGGTAGCCTAGTGGTTAGAGGTAGGTAGCCTTAAGAGGCAGGTTTATCCTCAGAGGCAGGTGGCCTGGTGGTTAGTGGCCTATGGTTAAAGGCAGGTAGCCTAGTGGTTAGAGGTAGGTGGCCTAGTGGTTAGAGGCAGGTGGCCTAGTGGTTAGAGGCAGGTGGCCTAGTGGTCAGAGGCAGGTGGCCTGGTGGTTAGAGGCAGGGTAGCCTGGTGGTTATAGGCAGGGTAGCCTAGTGGTTATAGGCAGGGTAGCCTAGTGGTTATAGGCAGGGTAGCCTAGTGGTTATAGGCAGGGTAGCCTAGTGGTTATAGGCAGGGTAGCCTAGTGGTTAGAGGCAGGGTAGCCTAGTGGTTAGAGGCAGGGTAGCCTAGTGGTTAGAGGCAGGGTAGCCTAGTGGTTAGAGGCAGGGTAGCCTAGTGGTTAGAGGCAGGTGGCCTGGTGGTTAGAGGCAGGTGGCCTGGTGGTTAGAGGCAGGTGGCCTGGTGGTTAGAGGCAGGTGGCCTGGTGGTTAGAGGCAGGTGTTGGGCCAGAAACTGAAAAGTTGCTCGATTGAATCCCTGAGTTGACAAGGTAAAAATCTGTCGTTCTGTCCCTGAACAAGGCAGTTAACCCACTGTTCCTAGGCCGTCATTGAAAATAAGAATTGATTCTTAACTTACTTGCCTAGTTAAATAAATCTGTAACATAGCGCTTTTTTTTCAATAATATTTGTAAATCTATAATGGTATACAACATCATCTGGTGTAAATTCAAACCAAACACGCAAATAAAATGTAGACTATATGCAACTAAATCCTATCCATAGTTTCTTTGCCTGACAAGTACCACGTGAAGGTTAACATTTGAAAAACAGCTTGCACGTTACTCTCTCTGCGAGCCGAGACCAAACGAGGCTGGCTTCATATCTGTCAACGTTGACTAGTCTTCATTAATGTAGTAGAGAGAGACGCACGAAAACAAGCGCTCTTTCCTAGTTGGTTAGTTAGTAGGCTAGAAGTCCGTGCCGTGCCAAGTGCACAGGTGCCCCGTTCTCACCGCTCGCGAAGGACAAAATAGCAAAATGAGACTTACAGATAAGAAGTAAAGACGCTAAGGTTGGCTGGAATGTCCGTGAGCCCGAGATCCGAGCAGTCGACACGTTGAAGCATGCCGTCCTCCTCGCAGTGACAGCGGGACGGGCAGTCGCCGACCTGAGCCCCCATCTGCGATATCGCTCCGCATTCCGCGACCACCAGCAATAAGATGATTAAAACATTACAGGGATGAAACATCTCCACCGTTTTTTAGAAGGAAAAAACTCAATCAAAGTGCTGAAAAAGTAAGTCCTTCCAAGTCTCTCAGTCTGCGGCTGTCTGTATGTGTCGACGTATCAAGCCTTCTGTCTGGAGCGCATGGAGTCGTTCAGACAGCGTGTCCCTCTGTTCCTATTCTCTGAGATCCATCCTGAAATGCTTCACAGCTTTAAACAGTCTCACCAGTGTGCCGCGTTTCGTGACGTCAGTCAACGCCATTCAAAACCAGGCAGCTAAGCGGAGCTGAGCGCGTGAATGATCTCGGGACGGGGACGTGTAAAGCCTACCGCACGCACGCGGTTATCGCTCCGAGTATACACATGTACTATAGCCTGCTAATCATCCTCCTGCTTCCCATTTTTGCCGCTGTGAAAAATGTCAGTATGCCACATGCAATGACTTATACATTTCACCACAAATCTCAAACTGACTGGGCTCCTGAGAAAGTTCGGAGACATACAGCGCCGTCAGAAAGTATTCTCACCTCTTCACTTCCCCCCACATCTTGTCGTGTTACAGCCTGAATTTAAAACTATTATGTAAATCATTTATTGCCGTTTTTTATTTTTAAGAAATATGCAACAACAAAACAAAAAAAATCTATAAAACATGTTTTCACTTTGTCATTACGGGTATTGTGGGAAAATGGGAATAAAACCTATGAATCCATTTTGAATTCAGGCTGTAACACAACACAACGTGGGGGATGAACACGTTCTGTTGGCACTGTAATGAGAACAAGTTGAGAGCAATGATTATGTCTGAAATAACTGTCAATGATTGACATTTCGTTTTTACAACATGGTTCTATTAGGGTGCTGGACGGTGTGAATGTTGCTGGAGAACACGGAGAATGAATGCATTGTACTACTGCTCCTCACAGTGTATTATTATGTTAGCGGAGTGAATCAGTTATATATCGATAGTGACATGAAACATGTTCTTCAAGTAATATGAGATAAGAAGGTTTTATCGGGACTCGCCGAGGAATGACTCTACGAGGCAAAATCTCAGTTAAAAGTTACACCTCAAGGCATACACATATAGTCTGGCTGATACCAAACTCTACTTCGGTGTCTGGAAAGGCTGTATTGTGTGGGTGGCATCAGCCAAGTCTCAACTTTGTGTCAATTTTAGGAGAAGAAGCGGTTGAGAGAGATGTTCAACTCTGAGACTAGAGGTGTGTTGTTATCCTACAGGGGGGCTTAATGACAGAGGAACTTCTTTGTTGTTAATGTAACAGTTTGAGGAAAGGTGAGAGAGATGTTCAACTCAGACGAGAGGTGTGTTGTTTTCCTACAGGGGGGCTTAATGACAGAGGAACTTCTTTGTTGTTAATGTAACAGTTTGAGGAAAGGTGAGAGAGATGTTCAACTCTGAGACTAGAGGTGTGTTGTTTTCCTACAGGGGGGCTTATTGACAGAGGAACCTTTTGTTGCAATGTAACAGTTTGAGGAAAGGTGTGCATGTGTGTGTGTGTGTGTGTGTGTGTGTGTGTGTGTGTGTGTGTGTGTGTGTGTGTGTGTGTGTGTGTGTGTGTGTGTGTGTGTGTGTGTGTGTGTGTGTGTGTGTGCGTGTGTGTGTGCGTGTGTGTGTGTGCGTGTGTGTGTGTGTGTGTGCGTGTGTGTGTGTGTGTGTGTGCTCGTGTGTGTGCGTGTGTCCGTTCGTGTGTGTGTGCGTGTGTGCAGCCTGATCACTAGAAATAGACTTCGATTTCAGACGTTTGAAAAGGTCCTGAGAACGTCCATATATACCTTCCTCACACAGAAACAAGATTTCCCAGCACTGGGTAGGAACTCTTCATGCTCACAGCCGGAGCACGCAGCTCAGAACACCACGCCACTACAGTTCACAATGCCCTATCAAGCCCTGAGCAGACTTGATGATACTTGATGGTAATAGCGTGTCGTTTTTTAAATTACTTAGTTTTAAGCCTTCTCCAAACCATAGCCCTAACCTGAACTAATCAGAATTAATACCTAAACTGTTAACCTTTGAGATGTTTTTGTTTTAACCCTGTAACCATGCAGAATTAACCCTGTAACCATGCAGAATTAACCCTGTAACCATGCAGAATTAACCCTGTAACCATGCAGAATTAACCCTGTATCCATGCAGAATTAACCCTGTAACCATGCAGAATTAACCCTGTAACCATGCAGAATTAACCCTGTAACCATGCAGAATTAACCCTGTAACCATGCAGAATTAACCCTGTAACCATGCAGAATTAACCCTGTAACCATGCAGAATTAACACTGTAACCATGCAGAATTAACCCTGTAACCATGCAGAATTAACCCTGTAACCATGCAGAATTAACCCTGTAACCATGCAGAATTAACCCTGTAACCATGCAGAATTAACCCTGTAACCATGCAGAATTAACCCTGTAACCATGCTGAATTAACCATGTAACCATGCAGAATTAACCATGTAACCATGCAGAATTAACCCTGTAACCATGCAGAATTAACCCTGTAACCATGCAGAATTAACCTTGTAACCATGCAGAATTAACCATGTAACCAAGCAGAATTAACCATGTAACCATGCAGAATTAACCATGTAACCATGTAGAATTAACCTTGTAACCATGCAGAATTAACCATGTAACCAAGCAGAATTAACCATGTAACCATGCAGAATTAACCATGTAACCATGCAGAATTAACCCTGTAACCATGCAGAATTAACCAAGTAACCATGTAGAATTAACCATGCAGAATTAACCATGTAACCAAGCAGAAGTAACCATGTAGAATTAACCCTGTAACCATGCAAAATTAACCATGTAACCAAGCAGAATTAACCATGTAACCAAGCAGAATTAACAATGTAACCATACAGAATTAACCATGTAACCAAGCAGAATTAACCATGTAACCATGCAGAATTAACCCTGTAACCAAGCAGATTTAATCCTGTAACCAAGCAGAATTAACCCTGTAACCATGCTGAATTATCTCACGGCCATTATTATAATCAGAAAATGATCTTGATACGTTAATAAATATATTCCGCTTTAATTTTGGCATGTTTACTTGCCTACAATACCCACTTACATCACAAACCCATAGTAAGTCAATAGGGCTAACTGACTAGCTACTACTGTTAACTAGGAAGCTAACGATGAAGAATTGACATCAACCTTGCGTAACATTCGTTTTAGGTCATTTTTTCCTGTTAATCTATCTGGTTAGGTACATCATGTGAAGTTAAATGTTTGCTATGTGTATATCTTGTTTGGTCTCTTCATTGGCATTGTCCTGGCTGGAAGAAGAGTCAGTGAATGAGGAGATACCAAAGACTCCTTAGTCATAGACTGTTCTCTCTGCTACCGCACGGCAAGCGGTACCGGAGCTCCAAGTCTCGGTCCAAAAGGCTCCTTAACAGCTTCTATCCCCCAAGCAATAAGACTCCTGAACAGTTAATCAAATGGCCACCTGGACTGTTGCATTGACCCCAACCCCATTTTAATGCTGCTGCTACTCTCTGTTTATTATCTATGCATAGCCACTTTACCTCTACCGACATGTACATATTACCTCAATTACCTTCACTAACCAGTGCCCCACACTTTGACTCAGTACCGGTAACCCCTGTGTATAGCCTTGTTACTGTTATTTTATTGTTGCTCTTTAATCATTTGTTTTGTTTCTATTTTCTTATTTTTTTGTATTTTTATTGATTTATTATTTACTTCAGTTTGTTTACTAAATACTTTCTCAACACTTATTTCTTTTCTTAAAACTGAGTTGTTGGTTAAGAGCTTGTATTCAGCATTTCACTGTAAGGTCTACTACACCTGTTGTATTCAGCATTTCACTGTGAGGTCTACTACACCTGTTGTATTCAGCATTTCACTGTAAGGTCTACTACATTTACATT
>NW_027013259.1:0-16703 GCF_036934945.1 Oncorhynchus masou masou | reverse complement strand
GTGTGATCGTGTGTGATCGTGTGAGTGTGTGATCGTGGTGAGTGGACCGGGGAGGTGGATCGGGTGAGTGTGTGCGATTGTGTGAGTGTGTGTGATTTGTCTGAGTGTGTGATTGTCTGAGTGTGTGTGACTGTGTGAGTGTGATCGTGAGATTGTGATCGTGTGAGTGTGTATTGTGTGATTGTCTGAGTGTGTGATTGTGTGATCGTCTGAGTGTGTGATTGTGTGAGTGTGTGATTGTGTGAGTGTGTGATTGTCTGAGTGTGTGAGTGTGATTGTCTGAGTGTGTGAGTGTGTGATCGTGTGTGTGAGTGTGTGATCGTGTGTGTGATCGTGTGTGATCGTGTGAGTGTGTGATCGTGTGAGTGTGTGATCGTGTGTGTGATCGTGTGTGATCGTGTGAGTGTGTGATCGTGTGAGTGTGTGATCGTGTGAGTGTGTGCGTGTGAGCGTGTGAGTGTGTGAGCGTGTGATTGTGAGAGCGTGTGATTGTGTGAGCGTGTGATTGTGTGAGCGTGTGATTGTGTGAGCGTGTGATTGTGTGAGCGTGTGATTGTGTGAGCGTGTGAGCGTGTGAGCGTGTGATTGTGTGATTGTGTGAGCGTGTGATTGTGTGAGCGTGTGATTGTGTGAGCGTGTGATCGAGTGATCGTGAGAGTGTGTGATCGTGTGAGTGTGTGATCGTGTGAGTGTGTGATCGTGTGAGTGTGTGATCGTGTGAGTGTGTGTGTGATTGTGTGAGTGTGTGTGTGATTGTCTGAGTGTGTGATTGTCTGAGTGTGTGATCGTGTGAGTGTGTGATCGTGTGAGTGTGTGATCGTGTGAGTGTGTGATCGTGTGAGTGTGTAAGCGTGTGAGTGTGTGAGCGTGTGAGTGTGTGAGCGTGTGAGTGTGTGATTGTGTGATTGTCTGAGTGTGTGATTGTGTGATTGTCTGAGTGTGTGATTGTCTGAGTGTGTGATTGTGTGATTGTCTGAGTGTGTGAGTGTGATTGTCTGAGTGTGTGAGTGTGTGATCGTGTGTGAGTGTGTGATCGTGTGTGATCGTGTGAGTGTGTGATCGTGTGAGTGTGTGATCGTGTGAGTGTGAGAGTGTGTGATCGTGTGAGTGTGTGATTGTGTGATTGTCTGAGTGTGTGATTGTGTGAGTGTGTGATTGTGTGATTGTCTGAGTGTGTGATTGTGAGTGTGTGATTGTGTGATCGTGTGAGTGTGTGATCGTGTGATCGTGTGATTGTGTGAGCGTGTGAGTGTGTGATCGTGTGAGTGTGTGATTGTGTGATGTGAGCGTGTGATCGTGTGAGCGTGTGAGCGTGTGAGCGTGTGAGCGTGTGATCGTGTGATCGTGTGAGCGTGTGAGCGTGTGAGCGTGTGAGCGTGTGATCGTGTGAGCGTGTGAGCGTGTGATCGTGTGAGTGTGTGATTGTGTAAGTGTGTGATTGTGAGTGTGTGATTGTGTGAGTGTGATTGTGTGATTGTGTGAGTGTGTGATTGTGTGAGTGTGTGATTGTGTGATTGTGTGATTGTGAGTGTGTGATTGTGTGATTGTGTGATTGTGAGTGTGTGATTGTGTGAGTGTGTGATTGTGTGATTGTGTGATTGTGTGAGTGTGTGATTGTGTGATTGTCAGTGTGTGATTGTGTAAGTGTGTGATTGTGTGAGTGTGTGATTGTGTGAGTGTGTGATTGTGTGAGTGTGTGATTGTGTAAGTGTGTGATTGTGTAAGTGTGTGATTGTGTAAGTGTGTGATTGTGTAAGTGTGTGATTGTGAGTGTGTGATTGTGTGAGTGTGTGAGTGTGTGAGTGTGTGAGTGTGTGAGTGTGTGATTGTGTGAGTGTGTGATTGTGAGAGTGTGTGAGTGTGTGATCGTGTGAGTTTGTGATCGTGTGAGTGTGTGATCGTGTGAGTGTGTGATCGTGTGAGTGTGTGATCGTGTGAGTGTGTGATCGTGTGAGTGTGTGATCGTGTGATCGTGTGAGCGTGTGAGCGTGTGAGCGTGTGAGCGTGTGATCGTGTGAGTGTGTGATCGTGTGAGTGTGTGATCGTGTAAGTGTGTGAGTGTGATTGTGAGAGTGTGTGAGTGTGTGATCGTGTGAGTGTGTGAGTGTGTGATTGTGTAAGTGTGTGATTGTGAGTGTGTGATTGTGTGAGTGTGTGATTGTGTGAGTGTGTGATTGTGTGATCGTGTGAGTGTGTGAGCGTGTGAGTGTGTGATCAAGAGAGTGTGTGATCGTGTGAGTGTGTGAGTGTGTGATTGTGTGAGCGTGTGAGCGTGTGATCGTGAGAGTGTGTGATTGTGTGAGAGTGTGATTGTGTGAGCGTGTGATTGTGTGAGCGTGTGATTGTGTGAGCGTGTGAGCGTGTGAGCGTGTGATCGTGTGAGCGTGTGATCGTGTGATCGTGTGAGTGTGTGATCGTGTGAGTGTGTGATCGTGAGAGTGTGTGATCGTGTGAGTGTGTGATTGTGTGAGTGTGTGATTGTCTGAGTGTGTGATTGTGTGATTGTGTGAGTGTGATTGTCTGAGTGTGTGATTGTGTGATTGTCTGAGTGTGTGAGTGTGATTGTCTGAGTGTGTGAGTGTGTGATCGTGTGTGTGATCGTGTGTGATCGTGTGAGTGTGTGATCTTGTGAGTGTGTGATCGTGTGAGTGTGTGATCGTGTGAGTGTGTAATCGTGTGAGCGTGTGAGCGTGTGATTGTGAGAGCGTGTGATTGTGTGAGCGTGTGATTGTGTGAGCGTGTGATTGTGTGAGCGTGTGAGCGTGTGATTGTGTGATTGTGTGAGCGTGTGATTGTGTGAGCGTGTGATCGTGTGAGTGTGTGATTGTGTGAGTGTGTGATTGTGTGAGTGTGTGAGTGTGATTGTCTGAGTGTGTGATTGTCCGAGTGTGTGATTGTCTGAGTGTGTGAGTGTGATTGTCTGAGTGTGTGAGTGTGTGATCGTGTGTGATCGTGTGTGATCGTGTGAGTGTGTGATCGTGTGAGTGTGAGATCGTGTGAGTGTGTGATCGTGTGAGTGTGTGATCGTGTGAGTGTGTGATTGTGTGATTGTGTGATTGTCTGAGTGTGTGATTGTCTGAGTTTGTGAGTGTGTGATCGTGTGTGAGTGTGTGATCGTGTGAGTGTGTGAGTGTGTGATCGTGTGAGTGTGTGATCGTGTGATCGTGTGATCGTGTGTGAGCGTGTGAGTGTGTGATCAAGAGAGTGTGTGATCGTGTGAGTGTGTGAGTGTGTGATTGTGTGATTGTGTGAGCGTGTGATCGTGAGAGTGTGTGATTGTGTGAGAGTGTGATTGTGTGAGCGTGTGATTGTGTGAGCGTGTGATTGTGTGAGCGTGTGATCGTGTGAGCGTGTGATCGTGTGAGCGTGTGATCGTGTGATCGTGTGAGTGTGTGATCGTGTGAGTGTGTGTGAGTGTGTGATCGTGTGAGTGTGTGATTGTGTGAGTGTGTGATTGTCTGAGTGTGTGATTGTGTGATTGTGTGAGTGTGATTGTCTGAGTGTGTGATTGTGTGATTGTCTGAGTGTGTGAGTGTGATTGTCTGAGTGTGTGAGTGTGTGATCGTGTGTGATCGTGTGTGATCGTGTGAGTGTGTGATCTTGTGAGTGTGTGATCGTGTGAGTGTGTGATCGTGTGAGTGTGTAATCGTGTGAGCGTGTGAGCGTGTGATTGTGAGAGCGTGTGATTGTGTGAGCGTGTGATTGTGTGAGCGTGTGATTGTGTGAGCGTGTGATTGTGTGAGCGTGTGAGCGTGTGATTGTGTGATTGTGTGAGCGTGTGATTGTGTGAGCGTGTGAGTGTGTGATCGTGAGAGTGTGTGATCGTGAGAGTGTGTGATCGTGTGAGTGTGTGATCGTGTGAGTGTGTGATTGTGTGAGTGTGTGTGTGATTGTCTGAGTGTGTGATTGTCTGAGTGTGTGATCGTGTGAGTGTGTGATCGTGTGAGTGTGTGATCGTGTGAGTGTGTGAGCGTGTGAGTGTGTGATTGTGTGATTGTCTGAGTGTGTGATTGTGTGATTGTGAGTGTGATTGTCTGAGTGTGTGATTGTCTGAGTGTGTGATTGTGTGATTGTCTGAGTGTGTGAGTGTGATTGTCTGAGTGTGTTAGTGTGTGATCGTGTGTGAGTGTGTGATCGTGTGTGATCGTGTGAGTGTGTGATCGTGTGAGTGTGTGATCGTGTGAGTTTGTGATCGTGAGAGTGTGTGATCGTGTGAGTGTGTGATCGTGTGAGTGTGTGATCGTGTGAGTTTGTGATCGTGAGAGCGTGTGATCGTGTGAGCGTGTGATTGTGTGAGCGTGTGATTGTGTGAGCGTGTGATTGTGTGAGCGTGTGATTGTGTGAGCGTGTGAGCGTGTGAGCGTGTGATTGTGTGAGCGTGTGATTGTGTGAGCGTGTGATTGTGTGAGCGTGTGATCGTGTGAGTGTGTGATCGTGTGAGCGTGTGAGTGTGTGATCGTGAGAGTGTGTGATCGTGTGAGTGTGTGATCGTGTGAGTGTGTGATCGTGTGAGTCTGTGATTGTGTGTGTGATTGTCTGAGTGTGTGATTGTCTGAGTGTGTGATCGTGTGAGTGTGTGATCGTGTGAGTGTGTGATCGTGTGAGTGTGTGAGCGTGTGAGTGTGTGAGCGTGTGAGTGTGTGATTGTGTGATTGTCTGAGTGTGTGATTGTGTGATTGTGTGATTGTGAGTGTGATTGTCTGAGTGTGTGATTGTCTGAGTGTGTGATTGTCTGAGTGTGTGAGTGTGATTGTCTGAGTGTGTGATCGTGTGTGAGTGTGTGATCGTGTGTGATCGTGTGAGTGTGTGATCGTGTGAGTGTGTGATCGTGTGAGTGTGTGATCGTGAGTGTGTGATCGTGTGAGTGTGTGATTGTGTGATTGTCTGAGTGTGTGATTGTGTGAGTGTGTGATTGTGTGAGTGTGTGAGTGTGATTGTCTGAGTGTGTGATTGTCTGAGTGTGTGATTGTCTGAGTGTGTGAGTGTGATTGTCTGAGTGTGTGAGTGTGTGATCGTGTGTGATCGTGTGTGATCGTGTGAGTGTGTGATCGTGTGAGTGTGTGATCGTGTGAGTGTGTGATCGTGTGAGTGTGTGATCGTGTGAGTGTGTGATTGTGTGATTGTCTGAGTGTGTGATTGTGTGAGTGTGTGATTGTCTGAGTGTGTGATTGTCTGAGTGTGTGATTGTCTGAGTTTGTGAGTGTGTGATCGTGTGTGAGTGTGTGATCGTGTGATCGTGTGAGTGTGTGATCGTGTGAGTGTGTGATCGTGTGAGTGTGTGAGCGTGTGAGCGTGTGAGTGTGTGATCAAGAGAGTGTGTGATCGTGTGAGTGTGTGAGTGTGTGATTGTGTGATTGTGTGAGCGTGTGATCGTGTGAGCGTGTGATCGTGTGAGCGTGTGATCGTGTGATCGTGTGAGTGTGTGATCGTGTGAGTGTGTGATCGTGAGAGTGTGTGATCGTGTGAGTGTGTGATTGTGTGAGTGTGTGATTGTCTGAGTGTGTGATTGTGTGATTGTGTGAGTGTGATTGTCTGAGTGTGTGATTGTGTGATTGTCTGAGTGTGTGAGTGTGATTGTCTGAGTGTGTGAGTGTGTGATCGTGTGTGTGATCGTGTGTGTGATCGTGTGTGATCGTGTGAGTGTGTGATCGTGTGAGTGTGTGATCGTGTGAGTGTGTAATCGTGTGAGCGTGTGAGTGTGTAATCGTGTGAGCGTGTGAGTGTGTGAGTGTGTGATTGTGAGAGTGTGTGATTGTGTGAGCGTGTGATTGTGTGAGCGTGTGATTGTGTGAGCGTGTGAGCGTGTGATTGTGTGATTGTGTGAGCGTGTGATTGTGTGAGCGTGTGATCGTGTGAGCGTGTGATCGTGTGAGTGTGTGATCGTGTGAGTGTGTGATCGTGTGAGTGTGTGATCGTGTGAGTGTGTGATCGTGTGAGTGTGTGTGTGATTGTCTGAGTGTGTGATTGAGTGTGTGATCGTGTGAGTGTGTGATCGTGTGAGTGTGTGATCGTGTGAGTGTGTGAGCGTGTGAGCGTGTGAGCGTGTGAGTGTGTGAGTGTGTGATTGTGTGATTGTCTGAGTGTGTGATTGTGTGATTGTGTGATTGTGAGTGTGATTGTCTGAGTGTGTGATTGTCTGAGTGTGTGATTGTGTGATTGTCTGAGTGTGTGAGTGTGATTGTCTGAGTGTGTTAGTGTGTGATCGTGTGTGAGTGTGTGATCGTGTGTGATCGTGTGAGTGTGTGATCGTGTGAGTGTGTGATCGTGTGAGTTTGTGATCGTGAGAGTGTGTGATCGTGTGAGTGTGTGATCGTGTGAGTGTGTGATCGTGTGAGTTTGTGATCGTGAGAGTGTGTGATCGTGTGAGCGTGTGATTGTGTGAGCGTGTGATTGTGTGAGCGTGTGATTGTGTGAGCGTGTGATTGTGTGATTGTGTGAGCGTGTGAGCGTGTGAGCGTGTGATTGTGTGAGCGTGTGATTGTGTGAGCGTGTGATCGTGTGAGCGTGTGATCGTGTGAGCGTGTGATCGTGTGAGCGTGTGAGTGTGTGATCGTGAGTGTGTGATCGTGTGAGTGTGTGATCGTGTGAGTCTGTGATTGTCTGAGTGTGTGATTGTCTGAGTGTGTGATCGTGTGAGTGTGTGATCGTGTGAGTGTGTGATCGTGTGAGTGTGTGAGCGTGTGAGTGTGTGAGCGTGTGAGTGTGTGAGCGTGTGATTGTGTGATTGTGTGATTGTGAGTGTGATTGTCTGAGTGTGTGATTGTCTGAGTGTGTGATTGTCTGAGTGTGTGAGTGTGATTGTCTGAGTGTGTGATCGTGTGTGAGTGTGTGAGTGTGTGATCGTGTGAGTGTGTGATCGTGTGAGTGTGTGATCGTGTGAGTGTGTGAGCGTGTGAGTGTGTGATCGTGTGAGTGTGTGAGCGTGTGAGTGTGTGAGTGTGTGAGCGTGTGAGTGTGTGATTGTGTGATTGTCTGAGTGTGTGATTGTGTGATTGTGTGATTGTGAGTGTGATTGTCTGAGTGTGTGATTGTCTGAGTGTGTGATTGTCTGAGTGTGTGAGTGTGATTGTCTGAGTGTGTGATCGTGTGTGAGTGTGTGATCGTGTGTGATCGTGTGAGTGTGTGATCGTGTGAGTGTGTGATCGTGTGAGTGTGTGATCGTGAGAGTGTGTGATCGTGTGAGTGTGTGATCGTGTGATTGTCTGAGTGTGTGATTGTCTGAGTGTGTGATTGTGTGAGTGTGTGATTGTGTGAGTGTGTGATTGTGTGAGTGTGTGATTGTCTGAGTGTGTGAGTGTGATTGTCTGAGTGTGTGAGTGTGTGATCGTGTGTGATCGTGTGTGATCGTGTGAGTGTGTGATCGTGTGAGTGTGTGATCGTGTGAGTGTGTGATGAGTGTGTGAGTGTGTGAGTGTGTGATCGTGTGAGTGTGTGAGTGTGTGATCGTGTGAGTGTGTGATCGTGTGATCGTGTGAGTGTGTGAGCGTGTGAGTGTGTGATCAAGAGAGTGTGTGATTGTGTGAGTGTGTGAGTGTGTGATTGTGTGATTGTGTGAGCGTGTGATCGTGAGAGTGTGTGATTGTGTGAGAGTGTGATTGTGTGAGCGTGTGATTGTGTGAGCGTGTGATTGTGTGAGCGTGTGATCGTGTGAGCGTGTGATCGTGTGAGCGTGTGATCGTGTGATCGTGTGAGTGTGTGATCGTGTGAGTGTGTGATCGTGAGAGTGTGTGATCGTGTGAGTGTGTGATTGTGTGAGTGTGTGATCGTGTGAGTGTGTGATTGTGTGAGTGTGTGATTGTCTGAGTGTGTGATTGTGTGATTGTGTGAGTGTGATTGTCTGAGTGTGTGATTGTGTGATTGTCTGAGTGTGTGAGTGTGATTGTCTGAGTGTGTGAGTGTGTGATCGTGTGTGTGATCGTGTGTGATCGTGTGAGTGTGTGATCGTGTGAGTGTGTGATCGTGTGAGTGTGTGATCGTGTGAGTGTGTAATCGTGTGAGCGTGTGAGCGTGTGATTGTGTGAGCGTGTGATTGTGTGAGCGTGTGATTGTGTGAGCGTGTGATTGTGTGAGCGTGTGAGCGTGTGATTGTGTGATTGTGTGAGCGTGTGATTGTGTGAGCGTGTGATTGTGTGAGTGTGTGATCGTGTGAGTGTGTGATCGTGTGAGTGTGTGATCGTGAGAGTGTGTGATCGTGAGAGTGTGTGATCGTGTGAGTGTGTGATCGTGTGAGTGTGTGATTGTGTGAGTGTGTGTGTGATTGTCTGAGTGTGTGATTGTCTGAGTGTGTGATCGTGTGAGTGTGTGATCGTGTGAGTGTGTGATCGTGTGAGTGTGTGAGCGTGTGAGTGTGTGATTGTGTGATTGTCTGAGTGTGTGATTGTGTGATTGTGTGAGTGTGTGATTGTGATGAGTGTGTGATTGTGTGATTGTGAGTGTGATTGTCTGAGTGTGTGATTGTCTGAGTGTGTGATTGTGTGATTGTCTGAGTGTGTGAGTGTGATTGTCTGAGTGTGTTAGTGTGTGATCGTGTGTGAGTGTGTGATCGTGTGTGATCGTGTGAGTGTGTGATCGTGTGAGTGTGTGATCGTGTGAGTTTGTGATCGTGAGAGTGTGTGATCGTGTGAGTGTGTGATTGTGTGATTGTGTGAGTGTGTGAGTGTGATTGTCTGAGTGTGTGATTGTCTGAGTGTGTGATTGTGTGATTGTCTGAGTGTGTGAGTCTGTGATTGTGTGAGTCTGTGATTGTGTGAGTGTGTGATTGTGTGAGCGTGTGATCGTGAGAGTGTGTGATTGTGTGAGAGTGTGATTGTGTGAGAGTGTGATTGTGTGAGCGTGTGATTGTGTGATTGTGTGAGCGTGTGATTGTGTGAGCGTGTGATGTGTGAGCGTGTGATCGTGTGAGCGTGTGATCGTGTGATCGTGTGATCGTGTGATCGTGTGAGTGTGTGATCGTGAGAGTGTGTGATCGTGTGAGTGTGTGATTGTGTGAGTGTGATTGTCTGAGTGTGTGATTGTGTGATTGTGTGAGTGTGATTGTCTGAGTGTGTGATTGTGTGATTGTCTGAGTGTGTGAGTGTGTGATCGTGTGTGTGATCGTGTGTGATCGTGTGAGTGTGTGATCGTGTGAGTGTGTGATCGTGTGAGTGTGTGATCGTGTGAGTGTGTGATCGTGTGAGTGTGTGAGTGTGTGAGCGTGTGATTGTGAGAGCGTGTGATTGTGTGAGCGTGTGATTGTGTGAGCGTGTGATTGTGTGAGCGTGTGAGCGTGTGATTGTGTGATTGTGTGAGCGTGTGATTGTGTGAGCGTGTGATCGTGTGAGTGTGTGATCGTGAGAGTGTGTGATCGTGAGAGTGTGTGATCGTGTGAGTGTGTGATCGTGTGAGTGTGTGATCGTGTGAGTGTGTGATCGTGTGAGTGTGTGTGTGATTGTCTGAGTGTGTGATTGTCTGAGTGTGTGATCGTGTGAGTGTGTGATCGTGTGAGTGTGTGATCGTGTGAGTGTGTGAGCGTGTGAGCGTGTGAGTGTGTGAGTGTGTGATTGTGTGATTGTCTGAGTGTGTGATTGTGTGATTGTGTGAGTGTGTTAGTGTGTGATCGTGTGTGAGTGTGTGATCGTGTGTGATCGTGTGAGTGTGTGATCGTGTGAGTGTGTGATCGTGTGAGTTTGTGATCGTGAGAGTGTGTGATCGTGTGAGTGTGTGATCGTGTGAGTGTGTGATCGTGTGAGTTTGTGATCGTGAGAGTGTGTGATCGTGTGAGCGTGTGATTGTGTGAGCGTGTGATTGTGTGAGCGTGTGATTGTGTGAGCGTGTGATTGTGTGAGCGTGTGAGCGTGTGAGCGTGTGAGCGTGTGATTGTGTGAGCGTGTGATTGTGTGAGCGTGTGATTGTGTGAGCGTGTGATCGTGTGAGCGTGTGATCGTGTGAGCGTGTGAGTGTGTGATCGTGAGAGTGTGTGATCGTGTGAGTGTGTGATCGTGTGAGTGTGTGATCGTGTGAGTCTGTGATTGTGTGTGTGATTGTCTGAGTGTGTGATTGTCTGAGTGTGTGATCGTGTGAGTGTGTGATCGTGTGAGTGTGTGATCGTGTGAGTGTGTGAGCGTGTGAGTGTGTGATTGTGTGATTGTCTGAGTGTGTGATTGTGTGATTGTGTGATTGTGAGTGTGATTGTCTGAGTGTGTGATTGTCTGAGTGTGTGATTGTCTGAGTGTGTGAGTGTGATTGTCTGAGTGTGTGATCGTGTGTGAGTGTGTGATCGTGTGTGATCGTGTGAGTGTGTGATCGTGTGAGTGTGTGATCGTGTGAGTGTGTGATCGTGAGTGTGTGATCGTGTGAGTGTGTGATTGTGTGATTGTCTGAGTGTGTGATTGTGTGAGTGTGTGATTGTGTGAGTGTGTGATTGTGTGAGTGTGTGAGTGTGATTGTCTGAGTGTGTGATTGTCTGAGTGTGTGATTGTCTGAGTGTGTGAGTGTGATTGTCTGAGTGTGTGAGTGTGTGATCGTGTGTGATCGTGTGTGATCGTGTGAGTGTGTGATCGTGTGAGTGTGAGATCGTGTGAGTGTGTGATCGTGTGAGTGTGTGATCGTGTGAGTGTGTGATCGTGTGAGTGTGTGATCGTGTGAGTGTGTGATCGTGTGAGTGTGTGATTGTGTGATTGTCTGAGTGTGTGATTGTGTGAGTGTGTGATTGTCTGAGTGTGTGATTGTCTGAGTTTGTGAGTGTGTGATCGTGTGTGAGTGTGTGATCGTGTGATCGTGTGAGTGTGTGATCGTGTGAGTGTGTGATCGTGTGAGCGTGTGAGCGTGTGAGCGTGTGAGTGTGTGATCAAGAGAGTGTGTGATCGTGTGAGTGTGTGAGTGTGTGATTGTGTGATTGTGTGAGCGTGTGATCGTGAGAGTGTGTGATTGTGTGAGAGTGTGATTGTGTGAGCGTGTGATTGTGTGAGCGTGTGATCGTGTGAGCGTGTGATCGTGTGAGCGTGTGATCGTGTGAGCGTGTGATCGTGTGATCGTGTGAGTGTGTGATCGTGTGTGTGATCGTGAGAGTGTGTGATCGTGTGAGTGTGTGATTGTGTGAGTGTGTGATTGTCTGAGTGTGTGATTGTGTGATTGTGTGAGTGTGATTGTCTGAGTGTGTGAGTGTGTGATCGTGTGTGATCGTGTGTGATCGTGTGTGATCGTGTGAGTGTGTGATCGTGTGAGTGTGAGATCGTGTGAGTGTGTGATCGTGTGAGTGTGTGATCGTGTGAGTGTGTGATCGTGTGAGTGTGTGATCGTGTGAGTGTTTGATTGTGTGATTGTCTGAGTGTGTGATTGTGTGAGTGTGTGATTGTGTTATTGTCTGAGTGTGTGATTGTCTGAGTTTGTGAGTGTGTGATCGTGTGTGAGTGTGTGATCGTGTGATCGTGTGAGTGTGTGATCGTGTGAGTGTGTGATCGTGTGAGTGTGTGAGCGTGTGAGCGTGTGAGTGTGTGATCAAGAGAGTGTGTGATCGTGTGAGTGTGTGAGTGTGTGATTGTGTGATTGTGTGAGCGTGTGATCGTGAGAGTGTGTGATTGTGTGAGAGTGTGATTGTGTGAGCGTGTGATTGTGTGAGCGTGTGATCGTGTGAGCGTGTGATCGTGTGAGCGTGTGATCGTGTGAGCGTGTGATCGTGTGATCGTGTGAGTGTGTGATCGTGTGAGTGTGTGATCGTGTGAGTGTGTGATCGTGTGAGTGTGTGATTGTGTGAGTGTGTGATTGTCTGAGTGTGTGATTGTGTGATTGTGTGAGTGTGATTGTCTGAGTGTGTGAGTGTGATTGTCTGAGTGTGTGAGTGTGTGATCGTGTGTGTGATCGTGTGTGATCGTGTGAGTGTGTGATCGTGTGAGTGTGTGATCGTGTGAGTGTGTGATCGTGTGAGTGTGTAATCGTGTGAGCGTGTGAGTGTGTAATCGTGTGAGCGTGTGAGTGTGTGAGCGTGTGATTGTGAGAGCGTGTGATTGTGTGAGCGTGTGATTGTGTGAGCGTGTGATTGTGTGAGCGTGTGAGCGTGTGATTGTGTGATTGTGTGAGCGTGTGATTGTGTGAGCGTGTGATTGTGTGAGCGTGTGATCGTGTGAGTGTGTGATCGTGTGAGTGTGTGATCGTGAGAGTGTGTGATCGTGTGAGTGTGTGATCGTGTGAGTGTGTGATCGTGTGAGTGTGTGTGTGATTGTCTGAGTGTGTGATTGTCTGAGTGTGTGATCGTGTGAGTGTGTGATCGTGTGAGTGTGTGATCGTGTGAGTGTGTGAGCGTGTGAGCGTGTGAGTGTGTGAGTGTGTGATTGTGTGATTGTCTGAGTGTGTGATTGTGTGATTGTGTGATTGTGAGTGTGATTGTCTGAGTGTGTGATTGTCTGAGTGTGTGATTGTGTGATTGTCTGAGTGTGTGAGTGTGATTGTCTGAGTGTGTTAGTGTGTGATCGTGTGTGAGTGTGTGATCGTGTGTGATCGTGTGAGTGTGTGATCGTGTGAGTGTGTGATCGTGTGAGTGTGTGATCGTGTGAGTGTGTGATCGTGTGAGTGTGTGATCGTGTGAGATTGTGTGATCGTGTGTGTGTGATTGTCGTGTGATTGTCTGAGTGTGTGATCGTGTGAGTGTGTGATCGTGTGAGTGTGTGATCGTGTGAGTGTGTGAGCGTGTGAGTGTGTGAGCGTGTGAGTGTGTGTGTGAGCTGTGATTGTCTGAGTGTGTGATTGTGTGATTGTCTGAGTGTGTGATTGTGTGATTGTGTGATTGTGAGTGTGATTGTCTGAGTGTGTGATTGTCTGAGTGTGTGATTGTCTGAGTGTGTGAGTGTGATTGTCTGAGTGTGTGATCGTGTGTGAGTGTGTGATCGTGTGTGATCGTGTGAGTGTGTGATCGTGTGAGTGTGTGATCGTGTGAGTGTGTGATCGTGTGAGTGTGTGATCGTGTGAGTGTGTGATCGTGTGAGTGTGTGAGCGTGTGAGTGTGTGAGCGTGTGAGTGTGTGATTGTGTGATTGTCTGAGTGTGTGATTGTGTGATTGTGTGATTGTGAGTGTGATTGTCTGAGTGTGTGATTGTCTGAGTGTGTGATTGTCTGAGTGTGTGAGTGTGTGAGTGTGTGAGTGTGTGAGTGTGTGATCGTGTGATCGTGTGAGTGTGTGATCGTGTGAGTGTGTGATCGTGTGAGTGTGTGATCGTGTGAGTGTGTGATCGTGTGAGTGTGTGATGTGTGATTGTCTGAGTGTGTGATTGTCGTGAGTGTGTGATTGTGTGAGTGTGTGATTGTGTGAGTGTGTGATTGTGTGAGTGTGTGATTGTGTGAGTGTGTGATTGTGTGAGTGTGTGAGTGTGATTGTCTGAGTGTGTGATTGTCCGAGTGTGTGATTGTCTGAGTGTGTGAGTGTGATTGTGTGAGTGTGTGAGTGAGTGTGATTGTGTGAGTGTGTGTGTGATCGTGTGTGATCGTGTGTGAGTGTGTGATCGTGTGAGTGTGAGATCGTGTGAGTGTGTGATCGTGTGAGTGTGTGATCGTGTGAGTGTGTGATTGTGTGATTGTGTGATTGTCTGAGTGTGTGAGTGTGTGAGTGTGTGATTGTGTGATTGTGTGAGTGTGATTGTGTGAGAGTGTGATTGTGTGAGTGTGATTGTGTGATGTGATTGTGTGTGAGTGAGTGTGTGATTGTGAGTGTGATTGTCTGAGTGTGTGTGTGATTGTGTGAGTGTGATTGTCTGAGTGTGTGATTGTGTGATTGTCTGAGTGTGTGAGTGTGATTGTCTGAGTGTGTGAGTGTGTGATCGTGTGTGTGATCGTGTGTGATCGTGTGAGTGTGTGATCTTGTGAGTGTGTGATCGTGTGAGTGTGTGATCGTGTGAGTGTAATCGTGTGAGCGTGTGAGCGTGTGATTGTGAGAGCGTGTGATTGTGTGAGCGTGTGATTGTGTGAGCGTGTGATTGTGTGAGCGTGTGAGCGTGTGATTGTGTGATTGTGTGAGCGTGTGATTGTGTGAGCGTGTGATTGTGTGAGTGTGTGATCGTGTGAGTGTGTGATCGTGTGAGTGTGTGATCGTGAGAGTGTGTGATCGTGTGAGTGTGTGATCGTGTGAGTGTGTGATTGTGTGAGTGTGTGTGTGATTGTCTGAGTGTGTGATTGTCTGAGTGTGTGATCGTGTGAGTGTGTGATCGTGTGAGTGTGTGATCGTGTGAGTGTGTGAGCGTGTGAGCGTGTGAGTGTGTGATTGTGTGATTGTCTGAGTGTGTGATTGTGTGAGTGTGTGATTGTGTGAGTGTGTGATTGTGTGATTGTGAGTGTGATTGTCTGAGTGTGTGATTGTCTGAGTGTGTGATTGTGTGATTGTCTGAGTGTGTGAGTGTGATTGTCTGAGTGTGTTAGTGTGTGATCGTGTGTGAGTGTGTGATCGTGTGTGATCGTGTGAGTGTGTGATCGTGTGAGTGTGTGATCGTGTGAGTTTGTGATCGTGAGAGTGTGTGATCGTGTGAGTGTGTGATTGTGTGATTGTGTGAGTGTGTGAGTGTGATTGTCTGAGTGTGTGATTGTCTGAGTGTGTGATTGTGTGATTGTCTGAGTGTGTGAGTCTGTGATTGTGTGAGTCTGTGATTGTGTGAGTGTGTGATTGTGTGAGTGTGTGATCGTGTGAGTGTGTGATCGTGTGAGTGTGTGATCGTGTGAGTGTGTGATCGTGAGAGTGTGTGATCGTGAGAGTGTGTGATCGTGTGAGTGTGTGATTGTGTGATTGTGTGATTGTCTGAGTGTGTGATTGTGTGAGTGTGTGATTGTGTGAGTGTGTGATTGTGTGAGTGTGATTGTCTGAGCGTGATGTGATTGTGGGAGTGTGTGATCGTGTGAGAGTGTGATTGTGTGAGTGTGTGATTGTGGCGTGAGTGTGTGAGTGTGTGATCGTGTGATCGTGTGAGTGTGTGATCGTGTGAGTGTGTGATGTGTGATTGTGTGAGTGTGTGATCGTGTGAGTGTGTGATTGTGTGAGTGCGGATCGAGAGTTGTGTGAGTGTGTGTGTGTGATTGTGTGATTGTGTGATTGTCTGAGTGTGTGATTGTGTGAGTGTGTGATTGTGTGAGTGTGTGTGATTGATTGTCTGAGTGTGTGATTGTGTGATTGTCTGAGTGTGTGAGTGTGATTGTCTGAGTGTGTGAGTGTGTGATCGTGTGTGAGTGTGTCGTGTGATCGTGTGAGTGTGTGATCGTGTGAGTGTGTGATCGTGTGAGTGTGTGATCGTGTGAGTGTGTGATCGTGTGATGTGAGTGTGTGAGCGTGTGAGTGTGTGAGTGTGATTGTGTGAGCGTGTGATTGTGTGAGTGTGATTGTGTGATTGTGTGATGTGAGCGTGTGATTGTGTGAGTGTGTGATTGTGTGAGCGTGTGATTGTGTGATTGTGTGATTGTGTGAGCGTGTGAGTGTGTGATCGTGAGTGTGAGTGTGTGAGTGTGTGAGCGTGTGTGATCGTGTGAGTGTGTGATCGTGAGTGTGATCGTGTGAGCGTGTGATTGTCTGAGTGTGATTGTGTGAGTGTGTGATCGTGTGAGTGTGTGATCGTGTGGAGTGTGTGGAGTGTGTGAGCGTGTGAGTGTGTGAGCAGAGTGTGTGATGTGTGTGAGTGTGTGATTGTGTGATTGTGTGAGTGTGTGATTGTGTGAGTGTGAGTTGTCTGAGTGTGATTGTCTGAGTGTGTGATTGTCTGAGTGTGTGATTGTCTGAGTGTGTGAGTGTGATTGTCTGAGTGTGTGAGTGTGTGATCGTGTGTGAGTGTGTGTGATCGTGATGTGATCGTGTGAGTGTGTGATCGTGTGATTGTGTGATCGTGTGAGTGTGTGATCGTCTGAGTGTGTGATTGTGTGAGTGTGTGATGTGTGAGTGTGTGATCGTGTGAGTTTGAGTGTGTGATTGTGTGAGTGTGTGATCGTGTGAGCGTGTGATTGTGTGAGCGTGTGAGTGTGTGATCGTGTGAGCGATGTGATTGTGTGTGAGCGTGTGATTGTGTGAGCGTGTGATCGTGTGAGCGTGTGAGTGTGAGCGTGTGATTGTGTGAGCGTGTGATTGTGTGAGCGTGTGATTGTGTGAGCGTGTGATTGTGTGAGCGTGTGATTGTGTGAGTGTGTGATGAGTGTGATTGTGTGAGTGTGTGATCGTGTGAGTGTGTGATCGTGTGAGTGTGTGATCGTGTGAGTCTGTGATTGTCTGAGTGTGTGATTGTCTGAGTGTGTGATCGTGTGAGTGTGTGATTGTGTGAGTGTGTGATCGTGTGAGTGTGTGAGTGTGTGATTGTCTGAGTGTGTGATTGTGTGAGTGTGTGATTGTCTGAGTGTGTGAGCGTGTGAGTGTGTGATTGTGTGATGTGTGAGTGTGATTGTCTGAGCGTGGAGTGTGTGAGTGTGTGATTGTCTGAGTGTGTGATTGTGTGATTGTCTGAGTGTGTGATTGTGTGATTGTCTGAGAGTGATTGTGATGTGTGATTGTGTGTGTGTGAGTGTGTGAGTGTGATCGTGTGAGTGTGTGATCGTGTGTGAGTGTGTGAGCGTGTGATGTGTGAGTGTGATCGTGAGAGTGTGTGATCGTGTGAGTGTGTGATTGTGTGATTGTCTGAGTGTGTGATTGTGTGAGTGTGTGATTGTGTGATTGTGTGATTGTGTGTGTTGTGAGTGTGTGATTGTGTGATTGTCTGAGTTGTGAGTGTGATTGT
>NW_027013258.1:0-16708 GCF_036934945.1 Oncorhynchus masou masou | reverse complement strand
TTTCTTGACTGGTTTTTTAGAAGGGATTTCGTGACTATTAGCTTAGCAACCACGTGACGCAGCATGACAAGGTGAACTTGATTGGTCAACAGTCTGTAAGACAGGTGTAAGTCGTTTTGAAACTTTCTGGAAAAGTTTTTCCTTTTAAAACATTTTTGGTTACTAGCCTGTTTAATTTGGATCCCGTGATGCGGTTAGCCTCAGTCCTGTACTTGTGGATATTTAAACCCTGCTGTTTGTTCATGGTTTCCATCGGCTTTACGAGCTGTGCCTGCTGGAATAGTGTGGTGTACCAGCGTTAGTCTACGTTGCATCCATCATGCGCCCAAAGTTAAAGAAGGTTGGAGTAATGTAGAGGACGGTGTTTAACTATGACAGGTACGTGATATTTTTACATTAACAAAAAAATGTCTACAAGCATTTGTTACAGCAACAGGAAAATAGCTTCAAGAGACTTTGTCCAAATACTGGTGGATTCAACTAACAAAAGAAGGGCCGATCTGACCAGAGGTCCAAGACCTTAAGAACAGTTTGCAGTTCTCCCAGGGAGAGTGGATGTCCTGAAAGACACTTGCAGCAAGATGGCAACAAACTGTATGTCCCCTTGAGATGACATCATCACTGTCTGTGAATTATTATCACAGATGACTGGGGTAACAGACTATCTGGATCACGTCCCCGTGAGATGACATCATCACTGTCTGTGAATTATTATTACAGATCACTGGGGAAACAGACTATCTAGAGCGCGTGACAAACACAGGGACCTCGGGCCCAATCCGACCCGTGCAATTATTTGGGTTGTCAATTCAGTTTGGCCTGCTTCCATACCGTCCGCGATGCGCTGCACTACAAGTCCCAGCAAGCACTGCCAACGTGCTACATGCCAAACATCAGTGGATTGCCACAGACACACCCCTCTTCCCAGATCCACAGACACCCCTCTTCCCAGATCCACACACAGACACACCCCTCTTCCCAGATCCACACAGACACACCCCTCTTCCCAGATCCACACACAGACACACCCCTCTTCCCAGATCCACACACAGACACACCCCTCTTCCCAGATCCACACAGACACACCCTCTTCCCAGATCCACACACAGACACACCCTCTTCCCAGATCCACACACAGACACACACACGAACCAGCCAGTGTGCTGTATCATATATACAGTTGAAGTCGGAAGTTTACACACACTTAGGTTGGAATCATTAAAACTCGTTTTTCAACCACTCCACAAATTGCTTGTTAACAAACTATAGTTTTGGCAAGTCTACATCTACTTTGTGACACTACATTTTCCCAACAATTGTTTACAGACAGATTAGTTCACTTATAATTCACTGTATCACAATTCCAGTGGGCCAGAAGTTCACATGCACTAAGTTGACTGTGCCTTTAAACAGCTCGGAAAATTCCAGAAAATGATGCCATGGCTTTAGAAGCTTCTGATAGGCTAATTGACATCATTAAGACCTCAGAAAAGAATTGTGGACCTCCACAAGTCTGGTTCATCCTTGGGAGCAATTTCCAAACGCCTGAAGGTACCATGTTCATCTGTACAAACAATAGTACGCAGGTATAAACACCATGGGACCACGCAGCCGTCATACTGCTACGGAAAGAGAAGCATTCTTTCTCCTATGGATGAACGTACTTTTGGTGCGAAAAGTTCAAATCAATCCCAGAACAACAGCAAAGGACCTTGTGAAGATGCTGGAGGAAACAGGTACAAAGTATCTATATCCACAGTAAAACGAGGCCTATATCAACATAAGCTAAAAGGCCACTCAGCAAGGAAGAAGCCACTGCTTGAATTGAATTGAATTGCTCTAAAACCGCCATAAAAAAGCCAGACTACGGTTTGCAACTGCACATGGGGACAAGGATGGTACTTTTGGAGAGATGTCCTCGGGTCTGATGAAAACCAAATAGAACGAACCATTGTTATGTCAACTGAATATATATATACACCATACGACTAATGTCTACCAGACTGAAAGTTTAAACATTTTGTAGGCTTAACAATTAATAACCAAAAAACCAAACTATTTTATTTGACATATTAAACCTGTTTTTTAGACACCAAACCAACTTCTAAATACTGTACTTCATTCATTAACAACTTCTAAATACGGTAGACTTCCATTCATTAACAACTTCTAAATACGGTAGACTTCCATTAATTAACAACTTCTATATACTGTAGACTTCCATTCATTAACAACTTCTAAATACTGTAGACTTCCATTCATTAACAACTTCTAAATACTGTAGACTTCCATTCATTAACAACTTCTATATGTAGACTTCCATTCATGTAGACTTCATTAATTAACAACTTCTATATACTGTAGACTTCCATTCATTAACAACTTCTAAATACTGTAGACTTCCATTCATTAACAACTTCTAAATACTGTAGACTTCCATTCATTAACAACTTCTAAATACTGTCGACTTCCATTAATTTATTAGACTGATACCAAACTACCTTCAGACCAGTCTGGTCTTCTGGGCGTCCAGAGCAATCCACATATACCAGTAAAATGTTTGGACTCAGTTCAGGGTTTTCTTTATTAAAAAAACTATTTTCTCCATGTAGAGTAATAGTGAAGACATCAAAACTATGAAATAACACAAATGGAATCATGTAGTAACCAAAAAAGTGTTTAACAAATCTAAATATATCTGAGATTCTTCAAAGTTGCCACCCTTTGCCTTGAGAATGCCAAGAGTGCGCAAAGCTGTCATGAAAGGCAAAGGGTGGCTACTTTGAAAAATCTAAAATATATTTTGATTTAACACTTTTATTTACTACATGTTTCCACATGTGTTATTTCATAGTTTTGATGTCTTCTACAATGTAGAAAATTGTAAAAAACAAAAAAAAAAACATTTATTTTAAAGCCCTTAAATGAGAAGGTGTGTCCAAACGTTTTACTGGTACTATATATATATATATATATACATGGCTTAATGCATCATTACATTAGCCATTTAGCCCCAGTATGAAACTCAACTTGTCTCTCACTGTTTAACTAGAATAACATCAGTTGTGTCCTTCAAACTGTTAGACTGTTAGTCCATAATCAACTGATAAGTGGTACTTTTTTGGTGCTGTACATGTTGGTGAGAGGGATGATATTAGAGGGTTCAGGTATGGAGATTGGGCCATGAGAGGGTCTTGAGCTGGTGGTCCTCCATCCACACCTTGATTGACCTGGTTGTGTGGCATGGAGCATTATTGTCCTGCTGGAAAAAACAATCCTCAAGAGTTTTGGTGAACATTGTCAGATCAGAAGGAAACAAGTTTTCTTCCAGGACAACCTTGTACGTGGCTTGATTCATGCGTCCTTCACAAAGACAAATCTGCCCCGATTCCAGCCTTGCTGAAGCACCCCCAGATCATCACCGATCCTCCACCAAATTTCACAGTGGGAGAGGCCTACAAGCCACAGTGTCTCGCACCCACTGAAATTTTGTGGAAGATTGGTGATGATCTGGGAGTGCTTCAGAAAGGCTTGAATCTGGGCAGATTTGTCTTAAGACAATTGTCAAATAAGTTCATCACAACATTTAAATTACAGTTTACAGACGTAAACTGTTGCACAACATCATGGGCTTCACCTTTTAGCTCAAATAAACAGTGGATTTCTGCTGTTGTGGGCCTTTAACCATCTGCCTGACTTTGTCGTTCACACAGGAGAGAGACATGACTATTGTGGATCCTCTTGGGAGCCTCAACAACATCATGAAGCTGAAGAGGCAAAGAAGAGTCTCTCCACATCAGAAACCCTCAAAAAACACCAGCAGAGATCCACAGAGAAGAAATCTCAACGCTGCTCTGACTGTGGGAAGACCTTTTCAAGATTATATACATTACAATCACACCAGAGAATTCACACTGGAGAGAAACTTTTCAGCTGCGCTCAATGTGGGAAGAGTTTTGTTACATCTGGCTGTCTGACTATACACCAGAGAACACACAGGAGAGAAACCTTATAGCTGTGATCAATGTAAAAAGAGTTTTGTTACTTCGAGCTCTCTGACTATACACCAGAGAACACACACAGGAGAGAAACCTTATTGCTGTAATCAATGTGGGAAAAGTTTTGTTTCATCTAGCCGTCTGACAATACACCAGAGAACACATACAGGAGAGAAATCTTATAGCTGTGATCAATGTGGGAAGAGTTTTGTTTCATCTAGCCATCTGACTATACACCAGAGAATACACACAGGAGAGAAAGCTTACCACTGCTCTGACTGTGGAAAGAGTTTTTCTATCTCAGGAAATTTTAAATCACACCAGAGAACACACACAGGAGAGAAACCTTATAGCTGTAATCAATGTGGGAAGAGTTTTGCTCAATCAAGCAACCTGATAGCACACCTGAGAATACACACTGGAGAGAAACCTCACTGCTGCTCTGAGTGTGGGAAGACCTTCTCAAAATTATATACATTACAATCACACCAGAGAATTCACACTGGAGAGAAACCTTATAGCTGCTCTGAATGTGGAAAGATCTTTTCAAAATTATATACATTACTATCACACCAGAGAACACACACTGGAGAGAGGCCTCATAGCTGTAAGCAATGTGGGAAGAGTTTTATTCGCTCAAGCTGCCTGATGGTACATCTTAAAAAACACAAAGGAGAAAAATCCTTTAGCTGTGATCAATGTGACAAGAGATACTCTGGTAAAAGATCTCTGATTAAACATCAGAAAATACATACATGAATAGGTTGTTTCAAGATATCAATGAAATAATGTCACAATGTAGATTGTTTTTAACATTGTAGAAGGCGTATTTTAATTGACAATGTAGAACCCTAATATTTTGCCCTGTTCTATTGATTTCAGTGTGATATGGATATTAGCCTCATCAGGGGAAAAATCCAGGTTCTGAAATGAAAGTACTATTTGTGATTAACAAGAACTTGTTGCATTACACTTACTGCATTGGCGACCTACTTGAATCAAAATGCAACACTTCAAAATGTAGCGAGCTATCACTAACCAGTGATGTACACATTATTCCGTGTGTTTTTTGAGCTGATAGTTTTATCAGGTCGTGCAACCTCATCTCCCTCTTGTGCAATTGATTTCAACGTGATATTGATGTGAGTGATGCTAAATATGTGTTGTGTTTCTCTTCGTTTTGGAGACCCCGAAATTTCAATGCGTCACTCCAAAATGTAGCTGACTGTCTTCTGTCGGTTGTCCTCTAACCTATGAGGTAAAATATGTCTCCCATTTCCATGTTTTTGTTTGTTATTTTTGTTAGTTTCAACAGCACGTACAACCTGATTTCCCCCCTAATAGATATCAGTGATTTATTGCCAGTTGTCAAAACAAGTGTTTTAGATGCTTGTTTTTTATTTTATTTATTTAACTAGGCAGGTCAGTTAAGAACAAATGTTTATGTTCAATGACGGCCTAGGAACAGTGGGTTAACTGATTTTTACTTTGTCAGCTCAGGGATTCAATCTTGCAACCTTTCGTTTACCAACGCTCTAACCAATAGGCTACCTGCCGCCCCGAACTGCTTGTGCAGTTTATTAAGTGCTCATTAAAAAATAATAATAATATGATTATTGTTTCAGATGATTGTGTAGATAGTACATTTTATGTTTAGGTTTTCAATATCACAAACTGTTTATGCGTATTGGTTATCGATTTGGACCCATTAAAACTGTTTTGACATTGGGCTGCATAGTCATCTTTTCAATAACATTTGTCCGACGTCCAACATTCAGTTTTAGTTGAGAGACGATTTTTTTTCTTCTTTTAGGTCGTTGAAAATAAGTATTTTTCATATCTTTGAAAAAACTATATAATGACGTCAAGACTACGTTCGGTTTTGGTTGAACGTTGAAAATACCTATATTTCAAGTCGTTGTTTCAAACTACTTCATTTCAACCTATTTGCAGCTTATAGAACTGGACGCAGTATACAATAATTGGTCTATGAACCGTTTTATTAACAATCATACATCACTCCAGTTTTATTAACAATGAACAGTTTTATTAACAATCTGACATCACTCCAGTTTTATTAACAATGAACAGTTTTATTAACAATGAACAGTTTTATTAACAATCACTCCAGTTTTATTAACAGTGGACAGTTTTATTAACAATGAACAGTTTTATTAACAATCACTCCAGTTTTATTAACAATCACTCCAGTTTTATTAACAATGAACAGTTTTATTAACAATGAACAGTTTTATTAACAATCACTCCAGTTTTATTAACAATGAACAGTTTTATTAACAATGAACAGTTTTACTAACAATGAACAGTTTTATTAACAATGAACAGTTTTATTAACAATGAACAGTTTTATTAACAATGAACAGTTTTATTAACAATCTACATCACTCCAGTATTTCTTTACTACATTCAAGTGCTAATTGTCTTTATTCCACTACAGAAGAAGCATGACTCAAATCACCTCATATTTCATATTTCTCATGTTATTCCATGCCTCACCCTTAAGTTAATTATTGCCAATACATATTAACAAAGGGGTGAACATTTGGTTTTGATATTTACAATTTATGTCACATTTTGTAATCACAATTATTTATGCAGCCAACTGACTATTTCTTGGTGCAATTATATTATACTATAATATTTTATACAAACAATATATTATATTATATATAATTATATTATATTTGTCATGTCTTGTTATGTCTGTTCCTGTCCTTTCTCTTCACTCTGTCTCTCTCTGCTGGTCTTTTTAGGTTACCTTCTCTGTCTCTCATTCTTCAGCTGTTCTACATCTCCCCTAACTAGCTCATTCACTCTTTCCCACCTGTTCTCTATTCCCCCTCTGATTAGGTCTCTATTTCTCTCTCTGTTCCTGCTACTTTCAGTGTCTGATTCTTGTTTGTGTTTTTGATGCCAGAAGCAAGCTGTCGTCCCGTTTGCTTCCACCTTGTCCTATCCTGTCGGAGTCTGCCTGGCAGGTGCATCCTGCATTATACTAACGTTCTTTTTGTTCCATTGACTACGTTGGAAGAGGATTTATGCCATTCCTGTTTTTCATTAAAGAACTCTGTTTTCTGTTAAAACCGCTTTTGGGTCTTCACTCAAGTACATAACAGAAGAATCAGACCAGGAATGGACCCAGCGGCTCCGGACCCTTTTCACTCCGCCGTCGAGATCCAGGGAGCGATGCTAGGCAGACACGAGGAGGAATTGTCTGCTGCTCGACATGCCGTTGAGACCCTGGCCGTCCAAGTCTCCGACCTCACAAGACAGGTTCACCAACTCCACCTCGATCCACCGCCCACTTCCAGGGTTTCCGAGTCTCCGGGCCCAGGATCAACAACCCGCCGTGTTACTCTGGGAGCCCACTGAGTGCCGCTCATTCCTCACTCAGTGTGATGTGGTGTTCTCTCTCAGCCCAACACTTACTCCAGGAGCGCAGCCCGCATCGCCTGCGTCATTTCTCTCCTTACCGGACGGGCGCGTGAGTGGGGCACGGCAATCTGGGAGGCGAGGGCTGAGTGTATTAACCAGTATCAGGACTTTAAGGAGGAGATGATACGGGTTTTTGACCGTTCTGTTTTTGGGGAGGAGGCTTCCAGGGCCCTGTCTTCCCTATGTCAGGGGAATCGATCCATAACGGATTATTCTATTGAGTTTCGCACTCTCGCTGCCTCTAGTGACTGGAACGGCCGGCTTTGCTCGCTCGTTTTCTGGAGGGTCTCCTCGTCGAGGTTAAGGATGAGATCCTCTCCCGGGAGGTTCCTTCCAGTCTGGACTCCTTAATAGCTCTCGCTATTCGCATAGAGCGACGGTTTGATCTTCGTCGCCGAGCTCGTGGAAAGGAGCTCGCGTTCTCCGTTGCTCCCTCTCCACATCACTGCCACCTGCCGCATCACTGCCACCCTCCTCCGCCGGCTCGGATGCTGAGCCTATGCAGCTGGGGGTATCCGCATCTCGGCCAAGGAGAAGGAACGGAGAATCACCAATCGCCTCTGTCTCTACTGCGGCTCCGCTGGTCATTTTGTCACCTCATGTCCAGTAAAAGCCAGAGCTCATCAGTAAGAGGAGGGCTACTGGTGAGCGCAACTACTCAGGCCTCTCCTTCTGGATCACGCACTACCTTTCCGGTCCATCTCCGCTGGCCCGGTTCATCTGCTTCCTGCAGTGCCTTGATAGACTCTGGGGCGGAGGGCTGTTTTATGGACGAGACCTGGGCTCGGGAACATGACATTCCTCTCAGACAGTTAGGGGAGCCCACGGCCTTGTTCGCTTTAGATGGTAGTTCTCTCCCCAAGATTCAGCGTGAGACGCTGCCTTTAACCCTCACTGTCTCTGGTAATCATAGCGAAACCATTTCTTTTTTAATTTTTCGTTCACCTTTTACACCTGTTGTTTTGGGTCATCCCTGGCTAGTGCGCCATAACCCTTCTATTAATTGGTCTAGTAATACTATCCTATCCTGGAATGTTTCTTGTCATGTGACCTGTTTAATGTCTGCTATCCCTCCTGTTTCCTCTGTCTCTTCTTCACAGGAGGAGCCTGGCGATTTGACAGGGGTGCCGGAGGAGTATCACGATCTGCGCACGGTGTTCAGTCGTTCCAAGGCCACTTCTCTCCCTCCACACCGGTCGTATGACTGTAGTATTGATCTCCTTCCGGGAACTACTCCCCCCGGGGGTAGATTATACTCTCTGTCGGCTCCCCGAACGTAAGGCTCTCGAGGATTATTTGTCGGTTTCGCTCGACGCCGGTACCATAGTCTCCTCCTCCTCTCCCGCCGGAGCGGGGTTTTTTTTGTTCAGAAGAAGGACGGGTCCCTGCGCCCATGCGTGGATTATCGAGGGCTGAATGACATAACAGTTAAGAATCGTTATCCGCTTCCTCTTATGTCTTCAGCCTTCGAGATCCTGCAGGGAGCCAGGTTTTTCACCAAATTGGACCTTCGTAACGCCTACCATCTCGTGCGCATCAGGGAGGGGGACGAGTGGAAGACGGCGTTTAACACTCCGTTAGGGCACTTTGAATACCGGGTTCTTCCTTTCGGCCTCGTTAACGCTCCAGCTGTCTTTCAGGCACTAGTTAACGACGTCCTGAGAGACATGCTGAACATTTTTGTTTTCGTTTACATGGACGATATCCTGATTTTTTCACCATCTCTCTCGATTCATGTTCAGCACGTGCGACGCGTCCTCCAGCGCCTTTTGGAGAACTGTCTTTATGTGAAGGCTGAGAAGTGCACTTTTCATGCCGCCTCTGTCCCTTTCTCGGTTCCGTTATTTCCGCTGAGGGCATTAAGATGGATCCCGCTAAGGTCCAGGCTGTCATTGATTGGCCCGTTCCTAAGTCACGCGTCGAGCTGCAGCGCTTTCTGGGCTTCGCTAATTTCTATCGTCGTTTCATCCGTAATTTCGGTCAGGTGGCAGCTCCCTCACAGCCCTTACTTCTGTTAAGACGTGCTTTAAGTGGTCCGTTTCCGCCCAGGGAGCTTTTGATCTTCTTAAGAATCGTTTTACATCCGCACCTATTCTTGTTACACCTGACATCTCTAGTCAGTTTGTTGTTGAGGTTGACGCGTCAGAGGTGGGCGTGGGAGCCATTCTTTCTCAGCGCTCTCTCTCTGACGGCAAGGTCCATCCTTGCGCGTTTTTCTCTCATCGCTTATCGCCGTCAGAACGTAACTATGATGTTGGTAATCGCGAACTGCTCGCCATCCGCTTAGCCCTAGGCGAATGGCAACAGTGGTTGGAGGGGGCGACCGTTCCTTTTGTCGTTTGGACTGACCATAGGAACCTTGAGTACATCCGTTCAGCCAAACGACTTAATGCGCGTCAGGCTCGTTGGGCTCTGTTTTTCGCTTGTTTCGAGTTTGTTATTTCTTATCGTCCGGGCTCAAAGAACACCAAGCCTGATGCTTTATCTCGTCTCTTCAGTTCTTCTGAGGTCTCCACCGACCCCGAGGGGATTCTCCCTGACGGGCGTGTCGTCGGGTTGACTGTCTGGGGAATTGAGAGGCAGGTAAAGCAAGCACTCGCTCACACTCCGTCGACGCGAGCTTGTCCTAGGAACCTTCTGTTCGTTCCCGTTCCTACTCGTCCGGCCGTTCTTCAGTGGGCCCACTCTGCCAAGTTAGCCGGCCACCCCGGCGTTCGGGGTACGCTCGCTTCCATTCGCCAGCGTTTCTGGTGGCCCACTCGGGAACGTGACGCGTCGATTTGTCGCCGCTTGTTCGGTCTGCGCGCAGACTAAATCTGGGAACTCTCCTCCTGCCGGCCGTCTCAGACCGCTTCCCATTCCCTCTCGACCGTGGTCTCACATCGCTTTAGATTTTATCACCGGACTGCCTTCATCAGCGGGAAGACAGTTATTCTTACGGTTATCGATAGATTCTCTAAGGCGGCTCATTTCATTCCTCTCGCTAAGCTCCCTTCTGCTAAGGAGACGGCTCAGATCATTATCGAGAATGTTTTCCGAATTCATGGCCTTCCGTCTGACGTCGTTTCCGACAGAGGCCCGCAGTTCACGTCTCAATTTTGGAGGGAGTTTTGCCGTTTGATTGGGGCTTCCGTCAGTCTCTCGTCCGGCTTTCATCCCCAGTCTAACGGTCAAGCCGAACGGGCCAATCAGACTGTTGGTCGCATTTTACGCAGTCTTTCTTTTCGTAACCCTGCGTCTTGGTCAGAACAGCTCCCCTGGGCAGAGTACGCCCACAACTCGCTTCCCTCGTCTGCTACCGGTCTATCTCCTTTTCAGAGTAGCCTCGGGTACCAGCCTCCGCTGTTCTCATCTCAGCTCGCCGAGTCCTGCGTTCCCTCCGCTCAGGCTTTTGTCCAGCGTTGCGGCGCACCTGGAAGGGGTCAGGTCGGCACTTTGCCGTAATAGGACGCAGACTGTGAGGGCCGCTAATAAGCGTAGGACCAAGAGTCCTAGATATTGTTGCGGTCAGAGAGTATGGCTCTCCACTCAGAACCTTCCCCTTAAAACAGCTTCTCGCAAGTTGGCCCCGCGGTTCATTGGTCCGTTCCGTATTTCTCAGGTCATTAATCCTGTCGCAGTGCGACTTCTTCTCCCGCGCTATCTTCGTCGCGTTCACCCGGTCTTCCATGTCTCCTGTGTTAAGCCCGTTCTTCGCGCCCCGCTCGTCCCTCCCCCCATCCTTGTCGAGGCGCACCCATCTACAGGGTTCGTAAGATTTTGGACATGCGCCCTCGGGGCCGTGGTCATCAGTACCTAGTGGATTGGGAGGGGTACGGTCCTGAGGAGAGGAGTTGGGTTCCCTCTCGGGACGTGCTGGACCGTTCGCTGATCGATGATTTCCTCCGTTGCCGCCAGGTTTCCTCCTCGAGTGCGCCAGGAGCGCTCGGTGAGTGGGGGGTACTGTCATGTCTTGTTATGTCTGTTCCTGTCCTTTCTCTTCACTCTGTCTCTCTCTGCTGGTCTTTTAGGTTACCTTCTCTGTCTCTCATTCTTCAGCTGTTCTACATCTCCCTAACTAGCTCATTCACTCTTTCCCACCTGTTCTCTATTCCCCCTCTGATTAGGTCTCTATTTCTCTCTCTGTTCCTGCTACTTTCAGTGTCTGATTCTTGTTTGTGTTTTTGATGCCAGAAGCAAGCTGTCGTCCCGTTTGCTTCCACCTTGTCCTATCCTGTCGGAGTCTGCCTGGCAGGTGCATCCTGCATTATACTAACGTTCTTTTTGTTCCATTGACTACGTTGGAAGAGGATTTATGCCATTCCTGTTTTTCATTAAAGAACTCTGTTTTCTGTTAAAACCGCTTTTGGGTCTTCACTCAAGTACATAACAATATTATTATAGTTATACTATTATTTACAAACAACGATGTATAACAAGCTTATATTTCGGACTGGATATCTGTTCTTCTACACCTGCATTGCTTGCTGTTTGGGGTTTTTGGCTGGGTTTCTGTACAGCACTTTGAGATAGCCCTTCGTACATCAGCTGATATATCATTACATTTACATTTAAGTCATTTGGCAGACGCTCTTATCCAGAGCGACTTACAAATTGGTGAATTCACCTTATGACATCCAGTGGAACAGCCACTTTACAGTAGTGCATCTAAATCATTTAAGGGGGGGGGGGGGGTGAGAAGGATTACTTTATATAAAATATATAAATACATTTGATTTGATTTCTTACTATTTTATTCAATGCCATTTTCTTAGAATGCTCATTAGTCTTTCAGGTTTTATTGTTATGTTTGTGTTTTTTTTATTCGTCTTTTCCTGTGAAGCCGTTGTGTTGCATCCATGTCTGAAATGTGCTGTATAAATACAACTTGATTTGATTTGCAAAAACAAATAAACCAATCCAGTGCCGAGGTAGTGAGGCAAAATAAAGAAACGTCCTCTCACAGTCAACTGCGTTTATTTTCAGAAAACTTAACATGTGTAAATATTTGTATAAACACACATTCAACAACTGAGACATAAAGTGAGACAAGTTCCACAGACATGTGACTAACGGAAATGCAATAGTGTGTCCCTGAACAACGGGGGGGGGGGGTCAAAATCAAAAGTAACAGTCAGTATCTAGTGTGGCCACCAGCAGTGCCTCTTCCACCAAGGCACCTGCAAGTTCCCGGACATTTCTGGGGGAATGGCCCTAGCCTCTGATCCAACAGGTCCCAGACGTGCTCAATGGGATTGAGATCCAGGCTCTTCTCTGGCCACTGACATTCCTGTCTTGCAGAAAATCAAGCGGGTCTGGTCCAGGCATTGTCATGTTGGAGGGTCATGTCAGTTACTAGTCCATTACTAGTAACTAGATGGTTACTAGTCCATCACTCTAACCACTAGGCTACCCTGCCGCCCCGGTTACATAAGTAACCATCATTGGTAGTTTACAGACAGAAAACATGGCAAACTACCTGACCCAGCAGCAGTAATAGAGTCCGGGCCAGGAGGAGAGAGTGAACCTCAGATTTCCCTACACAAAGTAGAGAGAACAGAGGGAGTTAAAGTGATCCAGAATTAGCATTTATTCTGCTGAGACGGTAAGACATAACTAGCTATATAATATATCTGATGAGGTATAAAGTGAAAGTGTTCCTTTGGTTGTAAATATGTATGCAAGTGCTAGATTTTTGATGACTTGTTTTGATTGTGTTACAGCCATGCATAGTTCATATTAGCTAACTAGCTATTAGCTTGTTAACTAACTGCAACATTGGACTGTTTTACTTGAATGTACATTGTCGCTTCACTAGTCAATCGTAACTATCTAATTCATGTGTATAAAATTACTTGACCATGTGTTATGTTTCTGTTTGTGCTCTGAAAACCACGCTGATTTTGACTAACTACTTCAGTTCCAGTGTACTGCCACAGAATAGACGAAAAGCTCAGTTCAGATGTCATTTTTCACCCCACCCATTGTATAAGACTGGTTGTGTTGTTGACACGGTATATTATTTAATGGTCGAGAAACATTTCCCCCAAAACATTTTACTCAACTGCTTTACCCACTCCAGACAGCGGATGGCGATATGTGTATTTTAGGCCACGCTGCTACTGTGACGTATAATCTAGTGGACGGAACGCTTCTTCAACAACTGCAGCCATCTCGGTAGCTCGCTTGACAACAAAGTCGGAACATTTAAGATCTTTGGGACAATTTCGTTGTTTATATGCCGCTATGTTTTAAATACACTTCTACACGTAAAAAGAACACATTCAGCTACCCCATTTAATTTCATATTGACGTTGTTAGTCAGCTAGCTGGCTGGTTAAGTTAGCACTAGTCTCGTCGCTAATGCTAACTAGCTAGCTAACGTCCCCGACCATTAGTTCACGAAGCTACTCCCCCTGCTAAAGAGGAGGTCTGTTGGATGGAGAAAGGAACTCTCTTAAAGAGGAGGAAGAGGAGGCTCTACCAGTGAAAGAAAAAGAGGAAGAAGCTTACAGAGTGAAAGAAGAAGAGGATGATGTTACTGTGAAAGAAGAGGAGGATGGAGTTTTGGGGGTTGAAGAGGGGGAGATGACTGTCGCAGTGAAAGAAGAGGAAGACTGTTTTGGCGTGAGGGGAGATGACTGTCGCAGTGAAAGAAGAGGAAGACTGTTTTGGCGTGGCGGAGATGACGGTCACATTGGAAGAAGAGGAAGAACAGGCTGGAGATCTAATGAACACCGGCACATACAGTAAGTACCATGTTAAACAGCGGTGATTTTGTTATTGTAGCGCTCCTGTCAATATTTAGTAAGGACGCGCAACCATAGAATTACAATGCTGAACCAACCAACCAAAACTATGAATCAATTTTAGCAGCACCCAATCACATCAGACCTTATACCTTCCATTCCGTCCAGCCCTGGACTAAACTAGCTAGTCATTCCACATGACGTAAAGCTTCCACTCAACATTCCATAGCAGTCTGAGATGTAGCCACACATTTTTTGTGTGTAATAAGTCAAGGGGTGTGAATACTTTCTGAAGGCATTGTATGTAGTTTGTAGTTTCAGCAAGTCATTATCAACTGGGCAGACAACGGTTGTAATTATTTAGCATAGGACCTTAGTAGAGCAGCGGTCTAAGGCATTGCAGTGCTTGAGGCAATCACTAGAGCCCCGGTTTCGATCCCAGGCTGTGTCACCGGGAGACCCATGACGACGGCGCACAATTGGCCCAGCGTCGTCCGGGTTAGGGGAGAGTTTGGCCAGCCAGGATTTTATTGTCCCATGGTGCTCTAGCGACTCCTTGTGGTGGACCCAGGCGCCTGCATGCTGACTCTGGTCGCCAGTTGAACAGTGTTTTTCCTCCGACACCATTGGTGCAGCTGCATTCCGGGTTAAGCGGCTTTGGCGGGGTCGTGTTTCGGAGGCTATCGAACTTTCGCTTCTTCCGAGTTCGTACGGGAGTTGCAGTGATGGGACAAGACTATAACTACCAATTGGAAATCACAAAATTGGGGAGAAAATGTGTAAAAGTACAACAAACAAACAATAATAATAATATTCCTCATCCCCAAATGTATTATAATTATTTTATAAATCCTGAACCAACACAATTGCGCTTGACCCCCCTCTCCCTGACTTTGCTGATAGCTACTTTATTGAGGAAAAGTGTACTTCAAATACTTGTGATATGTGGTAGTCCCACCTAGCTATGAATGCACTAACTGTAAGTGGCTCTGGATAAGAGGGTCTGCTAAATGACTCACTACTGTAGTGACTCTGGATCAGAGAGTCTGCTAAATGACTCACTACTGTAGTGGCTCTGGATAAGAGAGAGTCTGCTAAATGACTCACTACTGTAGTGACTCTGGATCAGAGAGTCTGCTAAATGACTCACTACTGTAGTGACTCTGGATAAGAGAGTCTAAATGACTCACTACTGTAGTTTCTCTGGATCAGAGAGTCTGCTAAATGACTCACTACTGTAGTGGAGCTGGATAAGAGAGTCTGCTAAATCACTCAAATGTAAATGTCAAATTGACTGGATGTCCTTTGGGTGGTGGACCATTCTTGAAACACAGGGGGAAACTGTTGCAGTTCTGGCCTCAGGTTATTGAGGGCCCAGTCTAAATTAAACCTCATAGGAAGACAGTTTTTATGATGTGGCGATTTCATTTAGGTCTTTGTTTAGTATTTAACTAAATGCTCTGTCTTTGGCAGGAGAGAGACCAGACTCTCACTCTGACAGTGGGAAGAGTCCTTCAGGGAACCAGAGCCAGAGACGTCCAAACCAGCAAGACCACACCACTGCTCCCACTGTGGAAAAGAGTTTCACTAAGTCACGGAACCTAAAGAGCATGAGAGGATACACAGGAGAAAATGCTTTTCAATGCTCCCAGTGTGAAAAGAGTTTTAAAGAGTTAGAGAACCTGAAAATACACAAGAGGAGGCATGCCTCTGAAGAGAGCCTTACCACTGCTCCCAATGTGGAATGACATTTAGGTGGTTACAAGGCCTGAAAAGGCATGAGAGAATACACACAGGAGAAAAGCCTACCGCTGTTCCCACTGTGAAAATAGTTTTAGGTGGTTAGAAGGCCTGAAATGGCATGAGAGAATACACACAGGAGAAAATCCCTACCAATGCTCCCACTGTGGAAGGAGTTTTACTCAGTTAGCGAGCCTGAAATCACATCAGAGGATACATACACAGGAAAAGACATATCACTGCTCTAATTGTGGAAAGACATTTTCCCGGGCAGAGGACCTGAAATCTCATGAGAGAATAGAGGCTGTGTTCTGACTTGTGTTTTTGACCTGAGAATTTGTGTTTATGTTCATGCCAAATGAAATCATATTGTTTAAATGAAATAATTCTAAAAAATAGGCCTGTTTTTTTCATCTCGAGACATAAAATCAGATTAAATATTTGTAGATGTGTATTTAGTTTTCTTTGAGCTTTGATTAATTTGATACAATATAAACCCTCTGTTGTTCATTATATTATTTGGATATTGCTAAATGTAAATTATATAAGTAGGTACATAGCCTTGCACATGGCATATCTTGTCCAAAATGGCTCATAGTAGCAGGAGCCTATTTCCTGTTTCTGTAGTGTGAGGCAGCTTGATGTACAAGTACTTCCCCTGGACAGGACTCTAGTCTATATAGTAACAGTACCACAGTATAGTAGCAGGACTCTAGTCTATACAGTACCACAGTATAGTAACAGGACTCTAGTCTATAGTCTATACAGTACCACAGTATAGTAACA
>NW_027013257.1:7500-16710 GCF_036934945.1 Oncorhynchus masou masou | reverse complement strand
AACGTTCTATTCCATTCACTTGCTATGGGTTCGCTGGTGTTCAAGCTTAGCCAACGTTCTATTCCATTCACTTGCTATGGGTTCGCGCTGGTGTTCAAGCTTAGCCAACGTTCTTTTGCTCGCTTTTCAGCCTTAGGGTGAATTTTCTGACTCGGTCTATTGTCCAGCCTACACATACACACTCACACACACACACACACACACACACACACACACTCACTCATACACTCACACATAAACACCTCACACACACAGACATACATACACTCACACACACACACTCACACACATACACACACACACACACACACACACATACACTCACACACATATACACTCACACAATCGTACACACACACACACACACACACACACACACACACACACACACACACACACACACACACACACACTCACACACTCACACTACACTGCCACTCACACTTCACACACATACACATATACAGACACATACAGGGGGGCAAAGCATTTAGTCAGCCACCAATTGTGCAAGTTCTCCAACTTAAAAAGGTGAGAGAGGCCTGTAATTTTCATCATAGGTACACTTCAACTATGACAGACAAAATGAGAGGAAAAAAACAAGAAAATCACATTGTAGGATTTTTTATTAATTTATTTTCAAATTATGGTGGAAAATAAGTATTTGGTCACCTACAAACAAGCAAGATTTCTGGCTCTCACAGACCTGTAACTTCTTCTTTAAGAGGCTCCTCTGTCCTCCACTGTTACTTGTATTAATGGCACCTGTTTGAACTTGTTATCAGTATAAGAGACACCTGTCCACAACCTCAAACAGTCACACTCCAAACTCCACTATGGCCAAGACTAAAGAGCTGTCAAAGGACACACAGAAACAAAATTGTAGACCTGCACCAGGCTGGAAGACTGAATCTGCAATAGGTAAGCAGCTTAGTTTGAAGAAATAAACTGTGGAGCAATTATTAGGAAGTGGAAGACATACAAGACCACTGATAATCTCCCGATCTGGGACTCCACACAATATCTCTCACCCCGTGGGGTCAAAATGATAACAAGAACGGTGAGCAAAATCCCAGAACCACACGGGGACCTAGTGAATGACCTGCAGAGAGCTGGGACCAAAGTAACAAAGCCTACCATCAGTAACACACTACCCGCTCAGGGACTCAAATCCTGCAGTGCCAGACGTGTCCCTCTGCTTTGGCCAGTACATGTCCAGGCCCTGCCTGAAGTTTGCTAGAGAGCATTTGGATGATCCAGAAGAAGATTGGGAGAATGTCATATGGTCAGATGAAACCAAAATACCAAAATTCAACTCCGTCGTGTTTGGAGGACAAAGAATGCTGAGTTGCATCCAAAGAACCCCATACCTACTGTGAAGCATGGTAGTGGAAACATCATGCTTGGGGCTGTTTTCCCTGCAAAGGGACCAGGACGCACTGATCCGTGTAAAGGAAAGAATGAATGGGGCCATGTATCGTGAGATTTTGAGTGAAAACCTCCTTCCATCAGCAAGGGCATTGAAGATGAAACGTGGCTGGGTCTTTCAGCATGACAATGATCCCAAACACACCACCCGGGCAATGAAGGAGTGGCTTCATAAGAAGCATTTCAAGGTCTTGGGGTGGCCTAGCCAGTCTCCAGATCTCAACCCCATGGAAAATCTTTGGAGGGAGTTGAAAGTCTGTGTTGCCCAGCAACAGCCCCAAAACATCACTGCTCTAGAGGAGATCTGCATGGAGGAATGGGCCAAAATACCAGAAACAGTGTGTGAAAACCTTGTGAAGACTTACAGAAAACGTTTGACCTCTGTCATTACCAACAAAGGGTATATAACAAAGTATTGAGATAAACTTTTGTTATTGACCAAATACTTATTTTCCACCATAATTTGGAAATAAATTCATTAAAAATCCTACAATGTGATTTTCTGGATTTTTTTCTCATTTTGTCTGTCATAGCTGAAGTGTACCTGATGATGATGAAAATTACAGGCCTCTCATATTTTTAAGTGGGAGAACTTGCACAATTGGTGGCTGACTTTTTCCCACTATACTACACACCACACACACACACACACACACACACACACACACACACACACACACACACACACACACACACACACACACACACACACACACACACACACACACACACATACACATGGGCACAAAGACTATTACCTTCTTCCACAAATGGGTTTTCAGTCACCTTAAGGGCTGTGGATAGATGAATGATTCATGTCCTGTCAGCCTGTGTTAGAGCTACACACAGCCCAGTCTAGTTGGAGAGCTGCCCAGAGAGAGGTGGATGGGGGGGAAAGGAGAGGAGGCCAGAGAGAGAGAGAGAGAGAGCGAGAGAGGGAGAGAGAGAGAGAGACCATATTATGACCATATAGGAGACACATATTTCCCTCAGATTACACAGATGTACAAAGAATTCGAAACAAACCCAATTTTGATAAACTCCCATATCTATTGGTTGAAATACCACAATGTGCCATCACAGCAGCAATATTTGTGACCTGTTACCACAAGAAAAGGGCAACCAGTGAAGAACAAACACCATTGTAAATACAACCTATATTTATGTTTATTTATTTTCCTTTTGTACTTTAACTATTTGCACATAATATGACATTTGTAAGGTCTTTATTATTTTGGAACTTGTGAGTGTCATGTTTACTGTTCATTTGAATTTATTGTATTTATTATCTAGTTCACTTGCTTTGGCAATGTAAACATACGTATGTTTCCCATGCCAATAAAGGCCTTAAATTGAACATTTTTATTGAGAGCAAGAGAGAGAGAGAGAGAGAGAGAGAGAGAGAGAGACAGAGAGAGAGACAGAGAGAGAGACTGAGAGAGACAGAGAGAGAGAGAGAGAGAGAGAGAGCGAGAGACAGAAAGAGAGACAGAGAGAGAGACAGAGAGAGAGAGAGAGAGAGAGAGAGAGAGAGAGAGAGGAAGCTGTGACCTATGTCTCCTCAGCTCTCTTCACTTCCTCTTCACATGTCACTCAAACTGGTTCTCGGGGCAACGGCAGGATGAATTTCCTGGTGTGTGACAGGTTTTGTCGAGTGTGACAGATTTGTCTTGCCATGTGTGACTAAACCACTATCACTGCTCCGGCCAATCAATACACACACACACACACACACATTCCCACGTAAGTGGAAGTTAGGAATTACACTGAGCGCAGAGCCAGTTCAAATCCAACAGACGAATCCTTACATTTCCAAGTGTATCTTTGGGGAAACTGAACTCATTTCTGACCACAGATTGTTGGAGCTGTTATTGCTGGAAGCCACAGATTGTTGGAGCTGTAATTCATGGAAATTGGAGGAGGTTATAAATTAGTAACTGCAGCATATGTCTCATGTCAAATCCAATGGGTTTCAAAGAAATGTTAGTGAGAGGTGATGCACATTCTTCACATAAAAACAAACACATAGAATACAGTCTACAGAATACACACACACACACACAAAAGGCACATACACAACACACTCACAATAAACACATACACATACACACACATACACACACATACACACACACAAAAGGCACATTCACACACACACAAACGCACACAATAGACACACGCATACACACACAAATACTGATATCTACGCTGGGACCAAAGCCTTCAGCTGACTGGTGTGTTCTGTAGTGGTTCAGTTAGGTGATGATAATAAACAACACAGTTGAGTTTCCTGGGAAGAATTACTGATGTGAACCTGTTTACTGCTGGGAAATAACAGAGTTACACAGCCCATAAATGTGTTCCTTACTGCCCACTGCGGTAAATATGTGGCCATATAGAAATAGGAAAAGATATAGTGTGAGATAGTTGTTGATCACTATGACAGTAAATACACAGTCCTGCTTGTCTCTGTGGCTTTATGAATGTGTGAAACTAATGGTTGTTGCGTGTTTTACCAGGCTGATAGAAACCATATAGTTTAGTTTATAAATGTTCCATAAAACTGTAGTGATTCATGTTAGGGTATTCCCAGTGTCCTAGTAGTAGTAATGCCTTAAGCCAGTGGTCGAGATCACTTTCAGAGTCAAAATGCAAGCCGCGTTCTACCGAGTTAAAAAACGTAATCCTATGCCTCATTAGCCAATTAAAAACAGTTCTGTAGCAATAAGGTTTGTGCAGTAGGCTTTATGCCCTATACATTATCGCTACATATTGGCTATGCTTGAATTGCCAATTGACAATGTTGTTCTTCTCAGACCATTTTGAAATTATATATAAATAAAACAAATAGGTATATGAACACACTGGTAATAGATCAGTCTTAGAATAGCGCTGGAGAAGAAGGTAGACGTTTTACGTCTCCCCAACCAATCGTGTTTTTTTGTTTGTTTATTTAAGTTGTTTGTAATTCATTTTTTTTACTTATTTTGTACATAATGTTGCTGCTACCGTCTCTTATGACCGAAAATAACTTCTGGACATCAGGACTGCGATTACTCACCACGGACTGGCAGAATCCTTTGTTTCCAGTAAACTCTAGGGAGTTTTTCCCAGCCACCGTGCTTCTACACCTGCATTGCTTGCTGTTTGGGGTTTTAGGTTTTAGTTTTAGTCTTCCTAGGTTTTGGCCTTTCTAGGGAGTTTTTCCTAGCCACCGTGCTTCTACACCGGCATTGCTTGCTGTTTGGGGTTTTAGGCTGGGTTTCTGTACAGCACTTTGAGATATCAGCTGATGTACGAAGGGCTATATAAATACATTTGATTTGATTTGATTTGATGAGTCTGACGAACCAAACGCTAACAATATACTGTTTTCAGGAACAGCCCGGATCCCCGTGATTTGGTATGAAGAGGAGGCAGAGAAAAAGGGGCCAAATTCCGAGAATTTGTAGGCGATCAACAAACCCCCACTTCCTTCCATTCTGCTAGCAAACGTCAATCTTTGGAGAATAAACGATGACCTACACGCAAGATTAAACTACCAACGTGGACATTCAAAACTGTAATATCTTATGCTTCACGGAGTCGTGCTGAATGACGACACTATCAACATACAGCTGGTTGGCTGTGGCGCTGTTCCGGTGATAGAACAGCTGTTACTCACCTAAGCGTAGAGTATCTCATGATAAGCTGTAGCCCACCCTATCTACCTAGAGAGTTTTCATCTGTATTCTTTGTAGCTGTTTGCATACCACCACAGTCAGAGGCTGGCACTAAGACTGCATTGAATGAGCTGTGTTCCACCATGTTGTACAAGAAAACACTCACCCAGAGGCGGCGTCTTAGTAGCCGGGACTTTAATGCAGGGAAACTAAAAATCCGTTTTACCAAATTTCCCACAGGATGTTAAATATGCAACCAGAGGAAAAAAAAACTCTGGATTACCTTACTCCACACACAGAGACGCATACAAAGCTCTCCTCGCCTCCATTTGGCAAATCTGACCATAATTATATCCTCCTGATTCCTACTTACAAGCAAACATTAAAGCAGAAAGCACCAGTGACAAGATCAATAAAAAAGTGGTCAGATGAAGCAGATGCTAAGCTACAGGACTGTTTTGCTAGCACAGACTGGAATAGGTTCTGGGATTCCTCTGATGGCATTGAGGAGTAAACCACATCAGTCATTGGCTTCATCAATAAGTGCATCGATGACGTAGTCACCACTGTGACTGTACGTACATTCTCCAACCAGAAGCCAAAAGCTAAAGCCCCGCTAAAATAGGCCTAGCGATGTTCCTGCTTTTGTGTGTATATATAGTGTTTAGCGGAAGCTTACAAGAAATCCTCCATGCCCTCCGATGAACCATCAAACAGGCAATGTGTCAATACAGGACTAAGATCGAATCATACTACACTCGGCTCCGACACTCGTCGGATGTGGCAGGGCTTGCAAACTATTACAGATTACAAGGGAAGCACAGACGAGAGCTGCCCAGTGACATGAGCCTACCAGACAAGCTAAATAACTTCTATGATCGCTTCAAGGAAAATAACACCCGAAACATGCATGAGAGCACCAGCTATTCCGGAAGACTGTGTGATCATGCTCTCCGCAGCCAATGTGAGTAAGACCTTAAAACAAATCAACATTCACAAGGCCGCAGGGCCAGACAGATTACCAGGACATTTAATGCGAGCATATGCTGACCAACTGGGAAGTGTCTTCACTGAAATGTTTAATTTCTCATTGCTGGAGTCTGTAAAACCAACATGTTTTTTAACCTATTGAGTGTAGGGGGCAGTATTTGGATGTTTGGATGAAAAATTCATTACATTTTCATTACATTTCATTATAGTACAACGGTTTGATTTGTCTAATCTTAGCAATTTCTTCTTAGCTAGCTACATAGCCGTCTTTGTATCAAAGATAATTGCGTAATTATCGTATTTCGTCGTCCTAACGTAGTCTACACTGCTATCTGCCCAGCAGCTAGCTAACGTCCACCGTCTACCAGCACTGTAGAAACTATTACACTCAACTGAACGACTCGATTAGTGTAGTGTTAGCTAGCTACATAGTTGTCTTTGCTGTCTTCGTATCCAAGATAATTGTGTAGTTTAGAGTGTGTAGACTTAGAGTGATTATCTTAATTTACCGAGGTTAGCTAGCCAGCTATTTGTCGTCCTTAACGTAGGAGATACTGCTAGCTAGCTAGCCAACAGCTAGCCAACGTCTACCGAATAGAACTTCAACAACCCGGTCAACATTCCGCTCGCTCCACAGGTAGTATCACATTTTCATTTCACTTCATTACAGTACAACGGTTTGATTTGTTTGATCGTAGCTAGCTAGCTACATAGCCGTCTTTGTATCTAAGACAATTGTGTAGTCTAGAGCGATTTTCTAGGTTAGCTAGCCAGCTATTGTCGTTCTTTTAACGTAACGTAACGTAATCAACACTGCTAGCTAGCCAGCTAGCCCCCGAATAGCAGCACTGTAGAAACTATTACACTCGACGGAACGACTTGATTAGTGTAGTGTCAACAACGCAGCCACTGCCAGCTAGCCAACAACGCAGCCACTGCCAGCTAGCCTACTCCAGCAGTACTGTATCATTTCAATCATTTTAGTCAATAAGATTCTTGCTACGTAAGCTTAACTTTCTGAACATTCGAGACGTGTAGTCCACTTGTCATTCCAATCTCCTTTGCATTAGCGTAGCCTCTTCTGTAGCCTGTCAACTATGTGTCTATCTATCCCTGTTCTCTCCTCTCTGCACAGACCATACAAACGCTCCACACCGCGTGGCCGCGGCCACCCTAATCTGGTGGTCCCAGCGCGCACGACCCACGTGGAGTTCCAGGTCTCCGGTAGCCTCTGGAACTGCCGATCTGCGGCCAACAAGGCAGAGTTCATCTCAGCCTATGCCTCCCTCCAGTCCCTCGACTTCTTGGCACTGACGGAAACATGGATCACCACAGATAACACTGCTACTCCTACTGCCTCTCTTCGTCCGCCCACGTGTTCTCGCACACCCCGAGAGCTTCTGGTCAGCGGGGTGGTGGCACCGGGATCCTCATCTCTCCCAAGTGGTCATTCTCTCTTTCTCCCTTACCCATCTGTCTATCGCCTCCTTTGAATTCCATGCTGTCACAGTTACCAGCCCTTTCAAGCTTAACATCCTTATCATTTATCGCCCTCCAGGTTCCCTCGGAGAGTTCATCAATGAGCTTGATGCCTTGATAAGCTCCTTTCCTGAGGACGGCTCACCTCTCACAGTCCTGGGCGACTTTAACCTCCCCACGTCTACCTTTGACTCATTCCTCTCTGCCTCCTTCTTTCCACTCCTCTCCTCTTTGACCTCACCCTCTCACCTTCCCCCTACTCACAAGGCAGGCAATACGCCGACCTCATCTTTACTAGATGCTGTTCTTCCACTAACCTCATTGCAACTCCTCCAAGTCTCCGACCACTACCTTGTATCCTTTTCCCTCTCGCTCTCATCCAACACTTCCCACACTGCCCCTACTGGATGGTATCGCGCCGTCCCAACCTTCGCTCTCTCTCCCCCGCTACTCTCTCCTCTTCCATCCTATCATCTCTTCCCTCTGCTCATACCTTCTCCAACCTATCTCCTGATTCTGCCTCCTCAACCCTCCTCTCTTCCCTTTCTGCATCCTTTGACTCTCTATGTCCCCTATCCTCCAGGCCGGCTCGGTCCTCCCCTCCCGCTCCGTGGCTCGACGACTCATTGCGAGCTCACAGAACAGAGCTCCGGGCAGCCGAGCGGAAATGGAGGAAAACTCGCCTCCCTGCGGACCTGGCATCCTTTCACTCCCTCCTCTCTACATTTTCCTCCTCTGTCTCTGCTGCTAAAGCCACTTTCTACCACTCTAAATTCCAAGCATCTGCCTCTAACCCTAGGAAGCTCTTTGCCACCTTCTCCTCCCTCCTGAATCCTCCTCCCCTCCCCCCCTCCTCCCTCTCTGCAGATGACTTCGTCAACCATTTTGAAAAGAAGGTCGACGACATCCGATCCTCGTTTGCTAAGTCAAACGACACCGCTGGTTCTGCTCACACTGCCCTACCCTGTGCTCTGACCTCTTTCTCCCTCTCTCCCAGATGAAATCTCGCTTCTTGTGACGGCCGGCCGCCCAACAACCTGCCCGCTTGACCCTATCCCCTCCTCTCTTCTCCAGACCATTTCCGGAGACCTTCTCCCTTACCTCACCTCGCTCATCAACTCATCCCTGACCGCTGGCTACGTCCCTTCCGTCTTCAAGAGAGCGAGAGTTGCACCCCTTCTGAAAAAACCTACACTCGATCCCTCCGATGTCAACAACTACAGACCAGTATCCCTTCTTTCTTTTCTCTCCAAAACTCTTGAACGTGCCGTCCTTGGCCAGCTCTCCCGCTATCTCTCTCAGAATGACCTTCTTGATCCAAATCAGTCAGGTTTCAAGACTAGTCATTCAACTGAGACTGCTCTTCTCTGTATCACGGAGGCGCTCCGCACTGCTAAAGCTAACTCTCTCTCCTCTGCTCTCATCCTTCTAGACCTATCGGCTGCCTTCGATACTGTGAACCATCAGATCCTCCTCTCCACCCTCTCCGAGTTGGGCATCTCCGGCGCGGCCCACGCTTGGATTGCGTCCTACCTGACAGGTCGCTCCTACCAGGTGGCGTGGCGAGAATCTGTCTCCTCGCCACGCGCTCTCACCACTGGTGTCCCCCAGGGCTCTGTTCTAGGCCCTCTCCTATTCTCGCTATACACCA
>NW_027013257.1:0-2500 GCF_036934945.1 Oncorhynchus masou masou | reverse complement strand
TCACACACTCTACCCAACTAACGACTACACCCCCACTCAACACCTCACACACTCTACCCAACTAACGACTACACCCCCACTAACACCTCACACACTCTACCCAACTAACGACTACACACACGAACACCCACACTCTACCCAACTAACGACTACACACACACGAACACCTCACACACTCTACCCAACTAACGACTATACACACCGAACACCTCACACACTCTACCCAACTAACGACTACACACACACTAACACCTCACACACTCTACCCAATAACGACTACACCACCACTAACACCTCACACACTCTACCCAACTAACGACTACACACACCAACACCTCACACACTCTACCCAACTAACGACTACACACACACTAACACCTCACACACTCTACCCAACTAACGACTACACCACCACTAACACCTCACACACTCTACCCAACTAACGACTACACCCCCACTAACACACTCACACACTCCACCCAACTAACGATCTACACACTCCCACTAACACCTCACACACTCTACCCAACTAACGACTACACCACCACTAACACCCTCAACACACTCTACCCAACTAACGACTACACCCCCACTAACACCTCACACACTCTACCCAACTAACGACTACACCCCCACTAACACCTCACACACTCTACCCAACTAACGACTACACCTCCACTAACACCTCACACACTCTACCCAACTAACGACTACACCACCACTAACACCTCACACACTCTACCCAACTAACGACTACACCACCACTAACACCTCACACACTCTACCCAACTAACGACTACACCACCACTAACACCTCACACACTCTACCCAACTAACGACTACACCCCCACTAACACCTCACACACTCCACCCAACTAACGACTACACCCCCACTAACACCTCACACACTCTACCCAACTAACGACTACACCACCACTAACACCTCACACACTCTACCCAACTAACGACTACACCCCCACTAACACCTCACACACTCTACCCAACTAACGACTACACCACCACTAACACCTCACACACTCTACCCAACTAACGACTACACCCCCACTAACACCTCACACACTCTACCCAACTAACGACTACACCCCCACTAACACCTCACACACTCTACCCAACTAACGACTACACCCCCACTAACACCTCACACACTCTACCCAACTAACGACTACACCACCACTAACACCTCACACACTCTACCCAACTAACGACTACACCCCACTAACACCTCACACACTCTACCCAACTAACGACTACACCCCCACTAACACCTCACACACTCTACCCAACTAACGACTACACCCCCACTAACACCTCACACACTCTACCCAACTAACGACTACACCCCCACTAACACCTCACACACTCTACCCAACTAACGACTACACCACCACTAACACCTCACACACTCTACCCAACTAACGACTACACCCCCACTAACACCTCACACACTCTACCCAACTAACGACTACACCCCCACTAACACCTCACACACTCTACCCAACTAACGACTACACCACCACTAACACCTCACACACTCTACCCAACTAACGACTACACCCCCACTAACACCTCACACACTCTACCCAACTAACGACTACACCCCCACTAACACCTCACACACTCTACCCAACTAACGACTACACCCCCACTAACACCTCACACACTCTACCCAACTAACGACTACACCCCCACTAACACCTCACACACTCTACCCAACTAACGACTACACCCCCACTAACACCTCACACACTCTACCCAACTAACGACTACACCCCCACTAACACCTCACACACTCTACCCAACTAACGACTACACCCCCACTAACACCTCACACACTCTACCCAACTAACGACTACACCCCCACTAACACCTCACACACTCTACCCAACTAACGACTACACCACCACTAACACCTCACACACTCTACCCAACTAACGACTACACCCCCACTAACACCTCACACACTCTACCCAACTAACGACTACACCCCCACTAACACCTCACACACTCTACCCAACTAACGACTACACCCCCACTAACACCTCACACACTCTACCCAACTAACGACTACACCCCCACTAACACCTCACACTCTACCCAACTAACGACTACACCCCCACTAACACCTCACACTCTATTAACACCTCACACACTCTACCAACTAACGACTACACCCCACTAACACCTCACACACTCTACCCAACTAACGACTACACCCACTAACACCTCACACACTCTACCCAACTAACGACTACACCCCCACTAACACCTCACACACTCTACCCAACTAACGACTACACCCCCACTAACACCTCACACACTCTACCCAACTAACGACTACACCCCCACTAACACCTCACACACTCTACCCATAACTACACCCGACTACACCCCCACTAACACCTCACACACTCTACCCAACCAACGACTACACCCCCACTAACACCTCACACACTCTACCCAACTAACGACTACACCCCAT
>NW_027013256.1:0-16714 GCF_036934945.1 Oncorhynchus masou masou | reverse complement strand
GGTCAGGGTCAGAATCAGAATCAGGGTCAGAGTCAGGTCAGGGTCAGAATCAGGGTCAGAGTCAGGGTCAGAGTCAGGGTCAGAGTCAGGGTCAGAGTCAGGGTCAGAGTCAGTCAGGGTCAAAGTCAGGGTCAGAGTCAGTCAGGGTCAGAGTCAGTCAGGGTCAGAGTCAGGGTCAGAATCAGAATCAGGGTCAGAGTCAGGGTCAGAGTCAGAATCAGGGTCAGAGTCAGGGTCAGAATCAGAATCAGAATCAGGGTCAGAGTCAGGGTCAGAGTCAGGGTCAGGGTCAGAATCAGGGTCAGAGTCAGGGTCAGAGTCAGGGTCAGGGTCAGAATCAGGGTCAGGGTCAGAGTCATGGTCAGGGTCAGAGTCAGGGTCAGAGTCATGGTCAGGGTCAGAGTCAGGGTCAGAGTCAGTCAGGGTCAAAGTCAGGGTCACAGTCAGTCAGGGTCAGAGTCAGGGTCAGGGTCAGAGTCAGGGTCAGAGTCAGGGTCAGGGTCAGTCAGAGTCAGTCAGGGTCAGAGTCAGAGTCAGGGTCAGGGTCAGGGTCAGTCAGGGTCAGAGTGAGTCAGAGTCAGTCAGGGTCAGAGTGAGTCAGGGTCCGAGTCAGGGTCAAAGTCAGGGTCAGAGTCAGTCAAGGTCAGGGTCAGAGTCAATCAGGGTCAGAGTCAGGGTCAAAGTCAGTCAGGGTCAGAGTCAGGGTCAGAGTCAGGGTCAGAGTCAGTCAGAGTCAGTGTCAGAGTCAGTCAGGGTCAAGGTCAGAGTCAGGGTCAGTGTCTTTATTTAAACGAACAATCTCTCAGAGTGTGTGTCCATGTATGTGTTTTAGATTAAAGGGCTGTGCATACTGCTCATAGTTTTGGGCCGGTGTTGGCAGGAGAGACGGGGATCTGGTAAGAGGCAGGGGAAGAAGGGAGAGAAAAAGGGAATAGATTGTGAAACCTGGCCCAGTATTTCAACATTTCTCCATCCTCTGCTGCTTTTGTGCTTATTTAATCGAGAGAGAGAGAGAGAGAGAGAGAGGAAGGGGGGCATGGAGAGAGAGAGAGAGATAAAGAGAGGGAGAATGGGATAGAGAGTGAGAGAGGGAGAATGGGATAGAGAGAGATAGAGAGAGAGAGAGAGGGAGAGGGAGAGAGAGAGGGAGAATGGGATAGAGAGAGGGAGAATGGGATAGAGAGAGAGAGAGAGAGCGAGAGAGAGAGAGAGAGGGAGAGGGAGAGAGAGAGGGAGAATGGGATAGAGAGAGAGGGAGAATGGGATAGAGAGAGAGAGAGAGAGAGAGAGAGAGAGAGAGGAGAGGGAGAGGGAGGGAGAATGGGATAGAGAGAGGGGAGAATGGGATAGAGAGAGAGAGAGAGCAGAGAGAGAGGGAGAGGGGGGAGAGAGAGGGAGAATGGGATAGAGAGAGAGAGAGGAGAATGGGATAGAGAGAGAGAGCGAGAGAGGGAGAGGAGAGAGAGAGGGAGAATGGGATAGAGAGAGAGAGAGGGAGAATGGGATAGAGAGAGAGAGGGAGAATGGGATAGAGAGAGAGAGAGAGAGAGAGAGGGAGAGGGGGAGAGAGGGAGAATGGGATAGAGAGAGAGAGAGAGAATGGGATAGAGAGAGAGAGGTGGGGGGTGAAGAGAATGTGAGACAAAACATATATATATAGAGAGAGAGAATAAGAAAGAGGAGAATGATAGAGAGCTAGATGATAGAGAGATGGCAAAGAGAAAGGGAGAGAGAGAGAGTGAGAGAGAGGGCAAAGGGAGAGAGAGAGAATACAGGAGAAAATGAGAAGGAGTAGGAGGAGAAAGATTGAGAGAGAGAGAGACAGAAAGGAGGCGAGCATAACCACAGGCTGAGTACAGCATGGTGTTGTGGGTGGGTGCCGGTGATTACAACATAAGTCTCCATTTCCTGAACTGGAAAACTGAAAATCACTGTTGTAAGCGGCCAGGAGAGTTCAGACCACGTTGCAAGTATGTGCATGTGTGCCTGTGTTTGTGTGTCTTCTCTCTCTCTCCTTATAAGCATAATCATCTCCAATTGGACCAGTATGTATTTTAGAAAGCCCCCACTCACTGGGTTACAGACGTCAATTCAACGTCTATTCCATGTTGGTTCAGCCAGTGTGTGCCCAGTGGGCAGTCAGCAGTATGCTAATACAGAGTAATGTCTCCTTCTACATTGTTAACCCAAACAGAGTGAATAATATCCCTTATCCTCCAGCTGGTAACACACAGAGTGAACAATATCCCTTATCCTCCTGCTGGTAACACACATAGTGAACCATATCCCTTGTCCTCCAGCTGGTAACACACACAGGGAACAATATCCCTTATCCTCCTGCTGGTAACACACATAGTGAACCATATCCCTTGTCCTCCAGCTGGTAACACACAGAGTGAACATTATCCCTTATCCTCCTGCTGGTAACACACATAGTGAACCATATCCCTTGTCCTCCAGCTGGTAACACACATAGTGAACCATATCCCTTATCCTCCAGCTGGTAACACACAGAGTGAACATTATCCCTTATCCTCCTGCTGGTAACACACATAGTGAACCATATCCCTTGTCCTCCAGCTGGTAACACACACAGGGAACAATATCCCTTATCCTCCTGCTGGTAACACACACACACACACACACACACACACACACACACACACACACACACACACACACACACACACACACACACACACACACACACACACACACACACACACACACACCTCTCTAATGTGGTGTTTATTCAGGGGCTATTCCTCCATCTCCTGGTGCATGACTCTCTAAATAGAGTGGAAAGGCAACATGTCAACTTGTCTGAAAGGGCAGAAAAATAAGGGATAAAAGAAAGATAGAAGAGAGAGAGACAGACTTTTCCTTATGAGCTCTCCAAGTACACACTTCTGACCTGCTGGACTAACACGTATGCACACAGACACACACACACACACTCATGCACTCGCATGCACAGACACATACACACACACCATTCTAACTCATTGACCTTAGGCCTACTCAACAGAGCAGCATATTTCAGTGATGTTCAGTCTCGGTTCAGATTGAGATGGATAGATAGGATGGCTTGGATCAACTTTAGGAGGAATCATCAGGAGATTTGGCAGTGAAGCACAGTATGTCTTACTATTCCTATACATGTGTAGCATAGGGAGTCACAGACAGTACATCCATATATCCAGAGCTATCATTTTTCTTTTACATTAGGATGGAATATCTAACATTTTCAGTTGTAGACAATGCAGCCATGTATCCACTACATTCAGTACCTCTAGTATGGCTGATCTATATATCATGTTTCTACGTCACCCCACCCATTCTATTCCATCTCAGAATAATAAGAACAACTTGTGCTTTCCAATCATCTGTTTCATTTGACATAAAACAGAATTTTGCATATTTCATCCCCTTAACACTTAAAAAATGCAAGGCTTCAAAAACAACATCCATAATTTTGGTTAGAGACAGTGCCAAGAAAAGGGGGTCTGTAGTCAGAAGCACATACTGTAACGCTAATGAGAATTTCCCAGAGTGCACTTTCACGAGGACGTCTGGAAAAGGGCTTTGTCTCTCTCTCTCTCTGTCTCTCTCTCTGTCTCTCTCTCTCCTCTCTCATTTTTAATGGTCGCTTTTAATGTGCCAATTATGGTGTAATTCGGAATGTTCTCAATTCTCATGGAAAAATAAGTCTATGTCTAGAATGGCACCCTTCTCCCTGTTTAGAGGCCCTGTGGGAATGGTTGGAGGGAATATGGAGAGAATTCACTATGTAGGGAATATGGAGAGAATTCACTATGTAGGGAATATGGAGAGAATTCACTATGTAGGAATATGGAGAGAATTCACTATGTAGGAATATGGAGAGAATTCACTATGTAGGGAATATGGATATAATTCACTATGTAGGGAATATGGAGAGAATTCACTATGTAGGGAATATGAAGAGAATTCACTATGTAGGGAATATGGAGAGAATTCACTATGTAGGGAATATGAAGAGAAATCACTATGTAGGGAATATGGAGAGAATTCACTATGTAGGGAATATGAAGAGAATTCACTATGTAGGGAATATGGAGAGAATTCACTATGTAGGGAATATGGAGAGAATTCACTATATAGGGAATATGGAGATAATTCACTATGTAGGGAATATGGAGAGAATTCACTATGTAGGGAATATGGAGAGAATTCACTATATAGGGAATATGGAGATAATTCACTATGTAGGGAATATGGAGAGAATTCACTATGTAGGGAATATGGAGAGAATTCACTATGTAGGGAATATGGAGAGAATTCATTATGTAGGGAATATGGAGAGAATTCACTATGTAGGGAATATGGAGAGAATTCACTATGTAGGGAATATGGTGCCGTTTCAGATGCTGACTAAGATTGTTTAGAACTGACTTCTAGGGAAAGTTGAAAGGGCAGTGTTGTCGTCTTGCCTACTGTGAAAACAGTCCAACATCTCAATCAAATCAATCTAATTGATTTATAGAGCCCTTCTTACATCAGCTGATGTCACAAAGTGCTGTACAGAAACCCAACCTAAAACCCCAAACAGCAGGTGTAGAAGCACAGTGGCTAGGAAAAACTCCCTAAATGCCGGAACCTAGGAAGAAACCTAGAGAGGAACCAGGCTTTGAGGGGTGGCCAGCCCTCTTCTGGCTGTGCCGGGTGAAGATTTTAACAGAACATGGCCAAGATGTTCAAACGATCCAAGTGTGTGTGTGTGTGTGTGTGTGTGTGTGTGTGTGTGTGTGTGTGTGTGTGTGTGTGTGTGTGTGTGTGTGTGTGTGTGTGTGTGTGTGTGTGTGTGTCTTTCTAACATCGTAAACACTCTCTGATGACAGTTCTCACAGGTTTTTAAGTATACTCCCTGCGTTGTAACAGTTTATGAGGTACTTCCATTTAAACATTTATCAAGCTATTGTTTTGTTTACTTAGCCGTCATCCAGGTAGTTTCACACAGGAAAGAGAATGACATCATATAATCTACCCCAGGTGTTGTATTTGAACAAGGTCATGTTATTGCTGGAAGGGATTTTTCAGGTGTATAGTAACGGCTTTGCCTCGCTTGACTTGGGAACTAAATGAACTGGACCCTGCTTAACTTGGGAACTAAAATGAACTGGACCCTGCTTGACTTGGGAACTAAAATGAACTGGACCCTGTAGCAGGAACTAAAATGAACTGGACCCTGCTTAACTTAGGAACTAAAAATGAACTGGACTCTGCAACAGGAACTAAAATGAACTGGACCCTGCTTAACTTAGGAACTAAAATGAACTGGACCCTGCTTGACTTAGGAACTAAAATGAACTGGACCCTGCTTAACTTAGGAACTAAAATGAACTGGACCCTGCTTAACTTAGGAACTAAAATGAACTGGACTCTGTAACTTAGGAACTAAAATGAACTGGACCCTGCTTAACTTAGGAACTAAAATGAACTGGACTCTGCTTAACTTAGGAACTAAAATGACCTGGACCCTGCTGACTTAGGAACTAAAATGAACTGGACCCTGCTTGACTTAGGAACTAAAATGAACTGGACCCTGCTTGACTTAGGAACTAAAATGAACTGGACCCCTGCTTGACTTGGGAACTAAAATGAACTGGACTCTGCTTGACTTAGGAACTAAAATGAACTGGACCCTGCTTGACTTAGGAACTAAAATGAACTGGACCCTGCTTAACTTAGGAACTAAAATGAACTGGACTCTAACTTAGGAACTAAAATGACCTGGACCCTGCTTGACTTAGGAACTAAAATGAACTGGACCCTGCTTGACTTGGAACTAAAATGAACTGGACCCTGCTTGACTTAGGAACTAAAATGAACTGGACCCTGCTTGACTTGGGAACTAAAATGAACTGGACCCTGCTTGACTTGGGAACTAAAATGAACTGGATCCTGCTTAACTTAGGAACTAAAATGAACTGGACCCTGCTTAACTTAGGAACTACAATGAACTGGACCCTGCTTGACTTGGGAACTAAAATGAACTGGACCCTGCTTAACTTAGGAACTACAATGAACTGGACCCTGCTTAACTTGGGAACTAAAAGGGAAAATGAGAGACATCATTGGTCCATCAACAGGTGTGATTATGGTTGGTTCAAAGAGGCACCAATAGTGGTGCTTAAGTCCTTTCTATGGAAGAACTTGCTCTATGATTCCCTTCTGCAGTACATGTTGGGAGTTGCAGTCCATCTTCACAGATTACGTTGGTCCATCAGCATGTCGTTAAGAAGTGAGTCAAAGGGGAAGAGTTGCAGTCCATCTTCACAGTTACGTTGGTCCATCAGCATGTCGTTAAGTGAGTCAAAGGGGAAGAGTTGCAGTCCATCTTCACAGTTACGTTGGTCCATCAGCATGTCATTAAGAAGTGAGTCAAAGGGGAAGAGTTGCAGTCCATCTTCACAGTTACGTTGGTCCATCAGCATGTCGTTAAGAAGTGAGTCAAAGGGAAGAGTTGCAGTCCATCTTCACAGTTACGTTGGTCCATCAGCATGTCATTAAGAAGTGAGTCAAAGGGGAAGAGTTGCAGTCCATCTTCACAGTTACGTTGGTCCATCAGCATGTCGTTAGAAGTGAGTCAAAGGGGAAAGTTGCAGTCCATCTTCACAGTTACGTTGGTCCATCAGCATGTCGTTAAGAAGTGAGTCAAGGGGAAGAGTTGCAGTCCATCTTCACAGTTACGTTGGTCTGTCAGCATGTCATTAAGAAGTGAGTCAAAGGGGAAGAGTTGCAGTCCATCTTCACAGTTACGTTGGTCTGTCCTGCATGTCTTTAAGAAGTGGGTCATAGGGGAAAATATATTCTCTGTTCCAGTTGTATGGAGCCTCTTCTGTGAGTGTGGTATGCTGGGGTTGCAGTCCATCTTTGCACTTGCAGTCTTTCACAGGGCATGATGGTTGTCATCCTTGTCTTCAGTCCTCAAAGCCTTGTGTTGTTTTCCTCTGCTGTTGCTAGTATATCCTTTAAGTTGAAGTACTCAACTCTCACCCCATCTTTATGTCCCCCATCATTCTCAAATCCCTCCACCAGCCCCCAGAGCAGAGCTGGATCTCATCCGTCAGCAACACACGGATACACATAAATACACACACACACGCTCCCCAGTGAACTCTCCGTGCCCTTGGTTTAGGCCCTGGGCTTAGTAAGCGTAATGAGAGGAGTGTGTCAGTGACCAGGTCGAAGAGTTCTGGCGCAGGGTACTGATTAGGCACTGTGTGTGTGTGTGTGTGTGTGTGTGTGTGTGTGTGTGTGTGTGTGTGTGTGTGTGTGTGTGTGTGTGTGTGTGTGTGTGTGTGTGTGTGTGTGTGTTTATACCAGGTGTTCCTGTGGCAACCCCAGGTCCCCAGTGATGAAGTGAGACAGACCACACCCCTCCCACAACACAAACACACACAGACACACAGATCAGTTCACTTCCTTTACAACACACTCCCATCGTCTATCATCTGACGGGCGTGGTATCTCTCTGTTTTAAACATGTCGAGTGTGTGGGGGAGTGGGGGAGTGTGAGAGGCTGTGAGCCTGTATTTTTACAGTGGTGGAAAACTACCCCGTTGTCATACTTGAGTAAAAGTAAAGATACGTTAATAGAAAATGACTCCAGTAAAAGTTGCCCTGTAAAATGCTACTTGAGTAAAAGTCTAAAAGTATTTGGTTTACTTGAGTATCAAACGTAAATGTAATTGATAAAATGTACTTAAGTATCAAAAGTGAAAGTATAATTCAGTTCAAATTCCTTATGTTAAGCAAATCAGACGGCACCATTTTCTTGTTGTTTTTTCATTTAATTTTGCATAGCCAGGGGCACATTCCAACACATTCAACACATTCCAACAGAAATCATTTACAAACAAAGCATTTGTGTCGAGTGAGTCCACCAGATCAGAGGCAGTAGGGATGACCAGGGATGTTCTCTTGATTAGTGTGTGAATTGGGCCATTTTCCCGTCCTGCTAAGCAGTACTTTTAGATGTCAGGGAAAATGGATGGAGTAAAAAGTACAATCATTTATTTAAGAAAGTAGTGAAGTAAAAGTTGTCAAAAACAAAAATAGTGAAGTACAGATACCAAAAAAAGACTTAAGTAGTACTTTACACCACTGTATTTGTGTGATTGTGTGAGTCGTTGCAAGCATTTGTTTGTTCAAGTTCCTCATTTTTGAAAGTCCAGAATCAGTAAAGATAGTGAAACAAGGACATTGATAGAGAGGGAGATGGAAACAGTTATATAGAAGGAAAGACACAGATGGAGATGGAAAAAGTTATATAGAAGGAAAGACACAGAGAGGGAGATGGAAACAGTTATATAGAAAGGAAAGACACAGAGAGGGAGATGGAAAAAGTTATACAGAAGGAAAGACACAGAGAGGGAGATGGAAACAGTTATATAGAAGGAAAGACACAGAGAGGGAGATGGAAACAGTTATATAGAAGGAAAGACACAGAGAGGGAGATGGAAACAGTTATATAGAAGGAAAGACACAGAGAGGGAGATGGAAACAGTTATATAGAAGGAAAGACACAGAGAGGGAGATGGAAAAAGTTATATAGAAGGAAAGACACAGAGAGGGAGATGGAAACAGTTATATAGAAGGAAAGACACAGAGGAGATGAAACAGTTATATAGAAGGAAAGACACAGAGGAGATGGAAACAGTTATATAGAAGGAAAGACACAGAGAGGGAGAGATAAAGAGAGAGAGAGGGGGAGAGAGAGGTCTGACTTCCCAGTAAGAATGTGAAGAAAGTGAGAGAGAATGAGAGAACGACAGGCAGAGAGAAGGAGATAAAGACAGAGAGAAGGGGAGAGAGAGGTCTGACTTCCCAGTAAGAATGTGAGAAAAGTGAGAAGAGAATGAAGAACGACAGGCAGCAGAGAAGGAGATAAAGACAGAGAAGGGGAGAAGGAGAAGGGCAGAAGAAGAGGGGGATCGAGGGGAACATCGGGCCAGTGTCAGGAACTGTGAAGACATAGTGAAGAAGAGAGGGTGACAGACAGACAGACAGACAGACAGACAGACAGACAGACAGACAGACAGACAGACAGACAGACAGACAGACAGGGTTACTAAGGTCACATCTACACATACTTTACATACTGTACCATGTTGACGTTGCCCCTTACCACTGATCTGGGGTCAGATCTTTCTTCATCCCCTGATGGCTCAGGTAAGGACAGGGTGAAGGGAAATGTAATCCTAGATATGTGGTTAAGGGTAACTTCTACCTCAAGCGTGACTCTGGCTTGCGTCCACATCTGTAGGAATGCTATTTGAAAATCAATATGGGGAACATTCAAACCATACTAGGGTAGTGTTCCAAATCGCACCCTATTCCCTATATAGTGTACTACTTTTGACCAGAGCCCTATCAAACGTAGTGCGCTATAGGGAATAGGGTGCCATTTGGTACACAGCCTACAGGATCACAGCTGGTGTGTAGTGTTGTGATGCAGTTTCCTTTTGGCACATGCCTTAGACTTAGTCATCTCTGTATGTAATAATGAGAATACATCCTCACATGGTTTAACAGTGCAGTGAGGGTTCAGGGTCAAACTCAGTGCATTCTGGGAAAATATACAAAGTCCAGTGTTGACTTGGCTGTCTTATTCCATCAAGCTTTTCACACCACAGACAATGATTGTTCACCCCAAGACAGCAGAATAGGTGTCTGTTGATAGCTTTGATTATATGATCTAATTAGTCCAGTCTGCACTCTTGTTTCAAGGCACCACACAGCAAGAGGATACTGCTATTGAAGATATTAATTATGATGCTATATTAATATATGAATTAGTCCTGCTGTTGAATATATTAATTATGATGCTATATGAATATATTAATTAGTCCTGCTGTTGAAGATATTAAGTATGATGCTATATGAATATATTAATTAGTCCTGCTGTTGAATATATTAATTATGATGCTATATGTATTATATGAATTAGTCCTGCTGTTGAAGATATTAATTGTGATGCTATATGAATATATGAATTAGTCCTGCTGTTGAATATATTAATTATGATGCTATATGAATATATTAATTAGTCCTGCTGTTGAATATATTAATTATGATGCTATATGTATTATATGAATTAGTCCTGCTGTTGAAGATATTAATTAGGATGTTATATGCATGTCACGCCCTGACCTTAGTTATCTTTGTTTTCTTTATTATTTTGGTTTGGTCAGGGTGTGACGAGGGTGGTTTGTTAGTTTTTGTATTGTCTAGGGGTTTTTGTATGTCTGTTTTTTTTGTATGTCTAGGGGTTTTGTAAGTCTAGGTGTTTATATATCTATGTTTGCCTAAATTGGTTCTCAATCAGAGGCAGCTGTTTATCGTTGTCTCTGATTGGGGACAATATTTAGGTAGCCATATTCCTTAGGTATTTTGTGGGTTCTTATTCTATGTTTAGTTACCTGTCTATTTTCTCATATTTGCTTCACGGTTCATTTTGTTCAGTGTTCTTTCTTTAATAAAAGTATGTCGCTCACCACACGCTGTGCCTTAAGTCTCCCTCCGTGCAACGACAGTGACAATGTATTATATGAATTAGTTCTGCTATTGATTATATTAATTAGGATGTTATATGTATTATATGAATTAGTCCTGCTGTTGAAGATATTAATTAAGTTTATGTGTATTATATGAATTAGTTCTGCTATTGAAGATATTAATGATGATGCTATATGATTGTTTTGAGTGGAGTCACAGTATGCTGAATAGAACTGTGTCCCAAATGACACCCTATTCCCTACATAGTGCACTACTGCTACTTATGGACTCTGGTCAAATGTAGTGCACTATATAGGAATAGGGTGCCATTTGGGATGCTGACTGGCTGTTTACATCCTCCATGTTAATCCATGGTCTCCCCATCACTGAGGAGCTGAAAAGCCCTCCATGACTTTTAATGGCCTGGTACGTTGTTGAGGTCATGTCAGTGGTTAGTACAACATGAGACAACCCTCCTCCTTTCTTTATTTTGTTCAGTTGTTCTTTCTCTCTCTCTCATTCCCCCACATTCTATTCCTGTTCTCTCTTTCTCTCTTTCGTTTATTCTTTTAACTTCTTTCAATTACATCTCTCTCCCCCTCTACCTCTCTCTCCCTCCCTCCTTTCCCTCCATCTCTCTCTCTACCTCTCTCTCCCTCCCTCCTTTCCCCTCCATCTCTCTCTCTCTCTCTCTACAGAAGGGTGGTGGTCTGTTTCATGCGGTCCTGGTGAAATCAAATTCGGGGAAGCGGAAATATTCCAATTACAGAGGACTTGTTAAAAGCTGTAAATGACAAAAGGCATTACTCACTGTTTGAAGGAGCAGCTAGGCAGGAAGACACACACACACACACACACACACACACACACACACACACACACACACACACACACACACACACACACACACACACACACACACACACACACACACACACACACACACACACACACACCAACCCTCGTCCCACCTACTCCAACCCTCTCCCACACTCTTCATCACATCTGGAATCTGCCTCCTCCTTTATGTGGTTCTAGAAGTCTCTTTTTGTGGTTCCACACTCTAGAACTCTCACGCTCCTCTCTGATTGTTGTGAGGCTGTCCACAACCAAGGCTGCGTCTCAAATGGTACCATATTCCCTTTATAGTGCTCTACTCCTGATAGGGTTCCAGGTCAAACGTAGTGCAATACACAGGGAATAGGGTGCCATTTGGGATGCACTCCAAAACCGACGACTCATTGGATGCGTATGGTGCTCTACTCCTCTCCCTGTTCAGTCATTTCAGGACACTGTGTGAAAGCCAGTTCAATCATGTTGAATTATTGCTTGGATGAAGGCCCTGTGTTAAACTAGTGTCCTGTCCATGGTTGTACTCACACTACAGAAACAGGAGATTGGCTCTTGCCTTATGGGCCGTTTTGGTCAAGGCTACTTATTTTATTGCTGTGATTTGTTTTCATGTTTTCTATATCGAGGCCGTCAATAAATCAATTCACAAAACATATCCTGCATCCTAAATGCCACCCTATTCCCTACATAGGGCTCTACTTTTGACCAGAGCCGTAGGAAATAGGGTACTATTTGGTACCCATACATGATGTGCTGAACATGACTCCTTCCAGAATGTTGCAAGATGCTCAGCGTAATTGGCTCTTGATGATTCTTACACCTGGACCATTGAATGATGTCCTCATATCGTGTATCCTTGGGAAGTATGTCATTGCATCAGGGATAACATATCGGGGATAACATATCTGGGCTAACAAATCGGGGATAACATATCGGAGCTAACATATCGGAGCTAACATATCGGGGCTAATATATCTGGGCTAACATATCGGAGCTAACATATCGGGGCTAACATATCGGGGCTAACATATCGGGGCTAACATATCGGAGCTAACATATCGGGGCTAACATATCGGGGCTAACATATCGGAGCTAACATATCGGGGCTAACATATCGGAGCTAACATATCGGAGCTAACATATCGGGGCTAACATATCGGAGCTAACATATCGGAGCTAACATATCGGGGCTAACATATCGGGGCTAACATATCGGAGCTAACATATCGGGGCTAACATATCGGGGCTAACATATAATTTTACATTGACATTTTAGTAATTTATCAGATGCTCTTATACAGAACAGGTTACACGAGCAATTCGGGTTAAGTGCCTTGCTCATGGGCACATTGACAGATTTTTCACCTAGTCGGCTCTGGTATACGAACCAGCAACCTTTCGGTTATTGGTCCTACCCTAGGCTAACATATCAGGGGTAACATTTGGTAGCGGCACCGGAAATGCTTTGTTGAAGCCCATCTCAACTTAAATGGGGATAGAGACAGAGCGGAAATAACAAACAATATGCTCACTCCAAAGGTTTAAATGATTAAAACTTGACCTGTTTTAGGGTCAAGAATTTCCTCAGGCTTTGGAGAGAGAAATTGGAAGTATCTTGTGGCTTCTACAGGTGGCCCTATTGGGTGGTAAGAAGAGGTGAGACACCAAGGAGCCTGAGAAGGGACTAGAAGGCTATTTTTGGATCAAGCTGAGTCAAAGTTGCTATGGGATGCAGATTCAGTTGGGTGGCCATGAGGTTACTACCCGCCTACTCTTCCCTGAAATGCTAACGTGTTGGTTATTGCATTCAACTATTTTAAACACAGCCACCACAAGCCCATGAAACAAAGACAAACTCCCACGAAATACTCACCCTACGGGAAATCCTTCTCAATAACATCAATAATACACACGTCTCTGATTGCTATCGTGATTTTGTGCGTTCGTGTGTAAGTGCATACAATATGTGTGTTGGCGGAATGGGCGCCAGAGTGTATACATTGAGCTGATTGAAGGAAAGAGGTGGACAGGATATAAGGCAGATAGATGGTGACTCAGCAGGTTATGGGTAGGTTCTGGGTTCTACCCTGAGTTCTCTGCCAGCTGCTGAAAGCCAACACTGGTGAGAAAGAAACACACTGCTCACATGGCCCCACTATCAGCCCACACACAGCCATAGACAAACACACACACACACAGGCGCAGGCATACTGTACACACACACAGAGGCACAGACATACACACACAGACGGAGACACACACAGATTCAGAGTTCAGAGACACAAACATGTCTGTCTTAAAATGAGGTATTTCTAGCATATTGACAAGAAAACTCCCCTGTTTCTCTCTCTCTCCCTCCTATTCCAACAGCAACAAGCCCTGACCTTGACATACTCTTTCCTCCCTTCCTTTCTCTACTGCTCTATTTGTTCCTCTTTTCTGTACTTTCCCGTCTCTCCTCTCCAAACCACTCATATCCTCCTCGTTCTGCAGTTGTCTCCAGTCATCTTATTCTCCTTCTCAATCCTCCTGAAGCACTAACTCGAGCCACAACCCTAACCTCAGGAATCTGCTAACACATTCAATCCCCTTTCTCATCCCCTTTCTCCCCTTCTCTCCTTTCTTTTCTTCATCTACTCCCCTCCTCTACCTCTCTCCTTCCCTCCTCTACCTCTCTCCTTCCCTCATCTCTCCTTTCTTTTCCTCATCTACTTCCCTCCTCTACCTCTCTCCTTCCCTCATCTCTCCTTTCTTTTCTTCATCTACTCCCCTCCTCTACCTCTCTCCTTCCCGCATCTCTCCTTTCTTTTCTTCATCGACTCCCCTCCTCTACCTCTCTCCTTCCCTCATCTCTCCTTTCTTTTCCTCATCTACTTCCCTCCTCTACCTCTCTCCTTCCCTCCTCTCTCCTTTCTTTTCTTCATCTACTCCCCTCCTCTACCTCTCTCCTTCCCTCATCTCTCCTTTCTTTTCTTCATCTACTCCCCTCCTCTACCTCTCTCCTTCCTACATCTCTCCTTTCTTTTCCTCATCTACTCCCCTCCTCTACCTCTCTCCTTCCCTCCTCTGTCCTTTCCTTTCCTCATCTACTCCCCTCCTCTACCTCTCTCCTTCCCTCTTCTACCTCTCTCCTTCCCTCCTCTCTCCTTTCCTTTCCTCATCTACTCCCCTCCTCTACCTCTCTCCTTCCCGCATCTCTCCTTTCTTTTCTTCATCGACTCCCCTCCTCTACCTCTCTCCTTCCCTCATCTCTCCTTTCTTTTCTTCATCGACTCCCCTCCTCTACCTAAATTAAGCATTTTCATTGGACAAAATCAGGCATTTCAGATTCAAAAAGTTTCATCACATTTAAAAGCTACTGAACAGGACCCAGGTGGGTTGAACAGGGCCCAGGTGGGTCTGAACAGGACCCAGGTTGGTCTGAACAGGGCCCAGGTGGGTCTGAACTGGACCCAGGTGGGTCTGAACAGGGCCCAGGTGGGTCTGAACTGGACCCAGGTGGGTCTGAACAGGACCCAGGTGGGTCTGAATAGGACCCAGGTGGGTCTGAACAGGGCCCAGGTGGGTCTGAACAGGACCCAGGTGGGTCTGAACAGGACCCAGGTGGGTCTGAACAGGGCCCAGGTGGGTTGAACAGGACCCAGGTGGGTCTGAACAGGGCCCAGGTGGGTTGAACAGGGCCCAGGTGGGTTGAACAGGACCCAGGTGGGTCTGAACAGGGCCCAGGTGGGTCTGAACAGGGCCCAGGTGCGTCCTGTTAAGATACAGCAGCATTTCTCCCAGTACTCTGGTAACTACTGAAAGCATCCTGCTGTTTCTGTCCACTGGAGCGAACCACTTAACCTGTCCTGCCTCAGTCAACATTGTACTGTTTCTATTTGTTTTCTCTATGGACTGTACCAAAACAACAGGAAGCCAGGGGTCATCCCAAGGCCATGGTCTATGCCAATAAACAGAGGTTTGTGAATAATCACCACTAATGGTTTGGCCCATTCTACAACTGTATGATTCTACAGATTCTAAGAAGGCTCTCAAGTGTTCTTATTATTCTTTAGAAACGTGTTGAAATGACTTTTCAGTACACAATACTTACAGCACTAACTGTCAACATAGTCCCAAGACCATGGCAGTCCTTTATATTCCCATGAATAATACATGTTACACTATACTATACAAACAATACAGTGTAACAGCAGTACAGTGCAGTCATCTCAGTAACCTCATCCACCAGTCGCCTCTCTCTAGCTACTGAGCCTGGGGGAGAGGTCAGGAGTACAGTGCAGTCATCTCAGTAACCTCATCCACCAGTCGCCTCTCTCTCTAGCTACTGAGCCTGGGGGAGAGGTCAGGAGTACAGTGCAGTCATCTCAGTAACCTCATCCACCAGTTGCCTCTCTCTAGCTACTGAGCCTGGGGGAGAGGTCAGCAGTACAGTGCAGTCATCTCAGTAACCTCATCCACCAGTCGCCTCTCTCTCTAGCTACTGAGCCTGGGGGAGAGGTCAGGAGTACAGTGCAGTCATCTCAGTAACCTCATCCACCAGTCGCCTCTCTCTAGCTACTGAGCCTGGGGGAGAGGTCAGCAGTACAGTGCAGTCATCTCAGTAACCTCATCCATCAGTCGCCTCTCTCTAGCTACTGAGCCTGGGGGAGAGGTCAGGAGTACAGTGCAGTCCTCTCAGTAACCTCATCCACCAGTCGCCTCTCTCTAGCTACTGAGCCTGGGGGAGAGGTCAGGAGTACAGTGCAGTCATCTCAGTAACCTCATCCACCAGTCGCCTCTCTCTAGCTACTGAGCCTGGGGGAGAGGTCAGCAGTACAGTGCAGTCATCTCAGTAACCTCATCCATCAGTCGCCTCTCTCTAGCTACTGAGCCTGGGGGAGAGGTCAGGAGTACAGTGCAGTCCTCTCAGTAACCTCATCCACCAGTCAGCTCTCTCTAGCTACTGAGCCTGGGGGAGAGGTCAGCAGTACAGTGCAGTCATCTCAGTAACCTCATCCACCAGTCAGCTCTCTCTAGCTACTGAGCCTGGGGGAGAGGTCAGCAGTACAGTGCAGTCATCTCAGTAACCTCATCCACCAGTCGCCTCTCTCTAGCTACTGAGCCTGGGGGAGAGGTCAGGAGTACAGTGCAGTCATCTCAGTAACCTCATCCACCAGTCAGCTCTCTCTAGCTACTGAGCCTGGGGGAGAGGTCAGCAGTACAGTGCAGTCATCTCAGTAACCTCATCCACCAGTCAGCTCTCTCTAGTTCTACTGAGCCTGGGGGAGAGGTCAGCAGTACAGTGCAGTCATCTCAGTAACCTCATCCACCAGTCGCC
>NW_027013255.1:15000-16714 GCF_036934945.1 Oncorhynchus masou masou | reverse complement strand
TCTCTCTACTCTCTCTTTACTCTCCCGCTTCCTCTTTTCCTGTAATTTTAAGAGACGTGTGTGTGTGTGTGTGTGTGTGTGTGTGTGTGTGTGTGTGTGTGTGTGTGTGTGTGTGTGTGTGTGTATATGTGTGTGTGTGTAAATACTATCATCAGAAGTAGGTTGGGACGTTCTCGATGATCTGCGTCCCATATAGCCCTCTATTCCCTATATAGTACATTACCTATAGGGGATAGGAAGCCGTGTGGAATACACTCAATGTGTACTTCTCAATGGTTACGGAACGCTGGCGGTTGGAATTGGTTCCGGAACTCTGGTGTGGCTTGTCGTCATTGGATACGAAGCTGTGTCTGGGTGTGAGTGTCGTGCCTGGACCGTTAATTGATGAATTAGAATCATTGATTGGCTAGAGAGAGACAATCACCTGGTGTCACACCTCGATCTATACTGATTAGGGTGTGTGTGTGTGTGCGTGTGCGTGCGTGCGTGTCTGTGTGAGAGTCATTGATTGGCTGGAGAGAGCGAGACAGACGCTCAACTGGGGCCCGACTCAGACTCAGGAAATCTACTCCTTTTTTACACATTTCGATCGAAGCACTTCTCAGTAGTTGGTGTTCAGACTTACCTTATGCAGGTGCGTAACGTGCTTTGCAGGTGTGGCTCCCTTCCGTGCACTGAATACATTTTTATTTAACCTGCTGAAATCCCTCCCACTTGCTGGTCAAACTATTTTTTGTCTTGTGGAGTTTTCAATCGTTGGGGTTTTCAGTACATTTATCTAAAGCCTTTAAATACAGTGAACCTATGATTAGAATTTTCTCAACAGATTCACTAGAATATATATGGAGAGAATATATTCAGAATAGGGCTTAATGATCCATATAAACATATAAACAACAAAATATATACACAACTAAATATATACACAACTAAATATATACACAACTAAATATATACACAACTAAATATATACACAACTAAATATATACACAACTAAACATATAAATATATACACATATAAACAACAAAATATATACACATCTAAACATATAAATATATACACATATAAACAACTAAATATATAAACAACTAAATATATACACATCTAAACATATAAACATCTAAATATATAAACAACTAAATATATACACATCTAAACATATAAACATCTAAATATATAAACAACTAAATATATACACATCTAAACATATAAACATCTAAATATATAAACATCTAAACATATAAACATCTAAATATATACACATCTAAATATATAAATATATAAACATATAAATATATAAATATAAAAACATATAAATATATAAATATAAAAACATCTAAATATTTACACATAAATATATACACATATAAATATATAAACATCAAATATATACACAACTAAATATATAAACATCTAAATATATACACATAAATATATACATATCTAAATATATAAACATCTAAATATATACACATATAAATATATAAACATCTAAACCTATAAATATATGAACATCTAAACAACTAAATATATAAACAACTAAATATATTAACATATAAATATATAAACATATAAATATATAAATATGTAAACATATAAATATATAAACACATAAACATTTAAATATATAAACATATAAACATATAAATATATAAACATCTAAATATATAAACATATAAATATATAAACATATAAATATATACACATCTAAAT
>NW_027013255.1:0-10000 GCF_036934945.1 Oncorhynchus masou masou | reverse complement strand
TTGGATGGGGTATGTTATTGATGGTTATGGGTTGGATGGGGTATGGGTTGGGTTGGATGGGGTATGAGTTGGGTTAGGTTGGATGGGGTATGGGTTGGGTTAGATGGGGTATGAGTTGGGTTAGGATGGGGGTATGGGTTGGGTTAGATGGGGTATGGGTTGGGTTAGATGGGTGTATGGGTTGGGTTAGATGGGGGTATGGGTTGGGTTGGATGGGGTATTGGGTTGGGGTATGGGTTGGGTTGGATGGAGTATGGGTTGGGTTAGATGGGGACATGGGTTGGGTTGGATGGGGTATGGGTTGGTGTCCCAGGTCTAAATCAGTCCCTGGTCATGAATATCAGTCCCTGGTCATGAATATCACCCACCTGGTGTCCCAGGTCTAAATCAGTCCCTGGTCATTAATATCACCCACCTGGTGTCCCAGGTCTAAATCAGTCCCTGGTCATTCAATATCACCCACCTGGTGTCCCAGGTCTAAATCAGTCCCTGTGTCAATTAATATCACCCACCTGGTGTCCCAGGTCTAAATCAGTCCCTGAAAAGAAGAAAACAATGATCAAGTTTGAGTTTGAGGCATAGAGTATAAAGGACAGTAGAATATATAATATCAGAGTTTTAAAGCGCAGTAGAATATATAATATCAGAGTATAAAGCAGGTAGAATATATAATATCAGAGTATAAAGGGCTGTAGAATATATAATATCAGAGTTTTAAAGCGCAGTAGAATATATAATATCAGAGTATAAAGGGCAGTAGAATATATAATATCAGAGTTTTAAAGCGCTGTAGAATATATAATATCAGAGTTTTAAAGCGTAGTAGAATATATAATATCAGAGTATAAATTAGAATATAATATCAGAGTATAAAGGGCATGTAGAATATATAATATCAGAGTTTTAAAGCGCAGTAGAATATATAATATCAGAGTATAAAGCGCAGTAGAATATATAAAAGAGTTTTAAAGCGCAGTAGAATATATAATATCAGAGTTTTAAAGCGCAGTATATAAATATCAGAGTATAAAATGTCAGTAGAGTATATAATATCAGAGTTTTAAATGTGCAGTAGAGTATATAATATCAGAGTTTTAAAGCACAGTAGAATATATAATATCGATATAAAGTGCAGTACAATATCTAATATCCAGGACCTCCGCCTTTGATCTCTTCAGTTCTTGGAACAGGACAATGGTGGTCAGCTTGAAACATGGTGTGATTTACAGATGGTCACTAGGAGAGATAGAAACATGTTGTGATTTACAGATGGTCACTAGGAGAGATAGAAACATGTTGTGATTTCATAGATGGTCACTAGGGAGAGATAGAAACATGTTGTGATTTACAGATGGTCAGGAGGTTAGGAGAGATAGAAACATGTTGTGATTTACAGATGGTCACTAGAGAGATAGAAACATGTTGTGATTTACAGATGGTCACTAGGAGAGATAGAAACATGTTGTGATTTACAGACGGTCACTAGGAGAGATAGAAACATGTTGTGATTTACAGATGGTCACTAGGGAGAGATAGAAACATGTTGTGATTTACAGATGGTCACCTCTAGAGATAGAAACATGTTGTGATTACAGATGGTCACTAGGAGAGATAGAAACGTTGTGATTTCAGATGGTCACTAGGAGAGATAGAAACATGTTGTGATTTACAGACTGTCACTCTGAGAGATAGAAACATGTTGTGATTTACAGATGGTCACTAGGAGAGATAGAAACATGTTGTGATTTACAGATGGTCACTTCGGAGAGATAGAAACATTGTGATTTACAGATGGTCACTAGGAGAGATAGAAACATGTTGTGATTTAGGATGGTCACTAGAGAGATAGAAACATGCCAGCTGGTCTGTGCTCCTGAGAACACGTGGTATTCCGCCTGGGCTAGATACAGCTTTAAGAGTGACATCATTCAGTCATCTGTAACAACAGGTGCTTTCACTCAAGACTCAGTGTTGTATTCCTCAAAGTGAGCATAAAAGGCATTTAGCTCCGTATGGGGAGTTCTGCATCGCTGGGCAGCTCTCGGCTGGGTTTCCCTTGTAATCCTCACCGTCTGCAAAGCCCAATGCCACGCATGACTGATTCAAGACGCTGTACTACGATTCCTCCTATATTGTCCTTTGCATGTTTGATGTCGTAGTTTTTTGTATGTGTCCTTCTCCTTGTCCCCTGTGAGCGGTAACAGCTTTTAGCCCAGCGTGGATACTGCCAAGTAATCCATGGTGTTTGGTTTGGATACGTTCTATAGGTACTGTGGGCGCGGTCCTCGTGATGCACTTATTGGGGAAGCTCATGACTGTTGTGGTCTTACTGAATTTACTGTCATATCCCAGTCTGTACTAGCAAAACGGTGCATCCGGCCTCGTGTCTGCTTGGGTCGACCACTTCCTTATTGAGGACCTCCCTTACCTTTGATCTATTGTGATGCCGTATAACAGAGATCCTATCAAATAGAATACATAAAATGAAGTTGCTATTTTAGAATTCTAAAACGGTCCTCTAGAATACCGTTGACAGATTTAATGGGGCTCAAAGTCAAACCTCTTCTAACCCCAGCTCTTTGTTTCAAGCAGCTAGCTATCTGTCTAAACTAAACTTTGTCTCGGGGAAAGTTTCAGTGCCTCTTGGTCCTTGGTGAGAGTGACATTTTTTCAGCAGTCGTGCGGTTCTTACCCCCCAGTCATTCTCTATGGCAGCTGGAGGAGCCCTGTAACCAGACAGCAGGCGGGGATCAGAGCATGAGTCAAGATGGTTTGTTTGGCAGCAGAGTGGCAGAAGGGGTAATTAGGGAGCTTTTAATTTGCACTGAGGTGATCCCCGCTCTGTACATTGTTTTCACTGATGAGACTGACGTGTGTGTGTTAATGATAATTCAATGTCTAATTTAGTCCAGTGTCACCTTGTATGGTAATTCAGAGAAGGAAAGCAATGCTCCTCTGTCTCACACATTGACTCAGGACTCCCTCATTTATTAAACTACAGACAACCTTGTGTCCTTCACTCTCTGTCTCTCTCGTCTCTCTGTCTCGCTCTTCTGTCTCGCTCCTCTCTCTCTCTCTCGCTCTCTCGTCTGTTATTCAATGTCTCTCGCTCTCTCGCTCTCTCGCTTTCCTCATTTCACTTTGATTCATTGGCATGACATAGCAATATAAATATTGCCAAAGCTTACTTTGATATTTACTGTATGAAAATAATGAGAATCAAAATGGGACAACAGTAACAACAATAACCAAGGGTCAAAATAACCAACACATTGAACAATAACAATAAGCATACAGTAGAGGACATGTGCAGGTTGATTGGTCTGTCAGACTCTGTCCTCATCTTATGGCAGGCAGCATGTAGTGCGCTGCCAACCCACAGCTCTCTGCCTCTCTCCCCAACAGGACGGGTAATTGTTATTATATATCTCTTGTCTTTATATGTTTCACATATATCTAATTGTTTTATATGTTTCACATTTAGTCAGGAATGCAGCTCCGTCTCAGGTGGTAAGTGGTTGAACAGCCTTTCCTCACAGGGAGCCAGGTGTTCCTGTGTTGACCCTTCTCTCTCTCTCTCTCTCTGTCAGTGACCCTCTGTGTAATGACAGATAATAGACTCGTACCTGTCGTACAAGATGCTTGAAATGTTGTTATTGATCATGTTCAAACTAAAATGGAAAAAGACCCAACCTTTGGAGCTGACCTTCAGAAAACACAACAACCTTGAGTTGGACCTGCACAGGAACCACTGTGAACACCAAGTCAAACAGCCGAGAACCCCGAACACCAAGTCAAACAGCCTGAGAACCCTGGTAACAACCAACACTGGTCAAACAACAACCCTGAACACTAGTATCAACTGAACACTGAAACCCTGAACCAACCCTGAACACTGATCAAGGAACACAGGTATCAACCCTGAACACTGGTATCAACCCTGAACACTGTGAACACTGAACAACAACCCTGAACACTGGTATCAACCCTGAACACTGGTATTCAACAACCCCTCACTGGTATCAACTGAACACCTAGTATCAACCCTGAACACTGGTATCTGAACACGAACACTGTGTATAACAACCCTGAACACTGGTATTACAACAACCCTGAACACTGGTATTACAACAACCTGAACACTGCTGCTATTACAACAGCCCTGAACACTGGCATTACAACAACTGAACACTGGCATTACAACAACCCTCTGGTATTACCTGAACACTGGCCCTATGTACAACAAGACAGGGTTATATCTGTGTGTGTGTATATAATAACTATACATGATCTCTCTCTCTGCGTAGTAACATTTTTTATCTGAAATGACCTTTAGTCAATGTTCTCTCTCTGTTTAATGTTAATAATTCATCCTGTTTGGCTTTAGTGGCTCGCTTTCTTTTCTGTTTGTTCTTACTTCCTCTCTCTCAAATTCAAATTCAAATTCAAGCTGCTTTATTGGCATGAAAAACATTGTGTCAATATTGCCAAAGCAACAATGTATACAATATACATTGTAACAAAATTCTAAATGATAGCAAATATATTATATATATATTATATAGCAAATATAAAATATAAAAGTAGTAAATAATAATACAAAATTAAATACAAAAATAATAATAATTACAGTAATAACAATAATAGCAATAACAATTAAGTTACTGCTTACTATGCAGATGTTATTATTCAGTGTCCCTCAGGCTATGGCAGGAAAATACATATTTGGCTGCAAGAGGAGCCATTGCTCCTTCGCCCATGAGTATTCTTAGTTTTTCCTCTGGGTTCAATTTGTAAAAATTTGGAATATGTTTAGTAATTTCTGTGAATAATGAATCTCTTTGTGAGGAATATTTATCACAGTAAAGGAGAAAGTGCATCTCTGTCTCTACCTCCCCTGTTATGCAGTGACCACATACACGCTCCTCTTTGGGTAGCCATGTCTTTTATGTCTGCCGGTTTCTATTGCCAATCGGTGGTCACTCAGCCTGTACTTGGTAAGGATCTGTCTCTGCTTCGCCATTCTGACAGAGTAGAGATAATCAGCCAATTCATATTCTCTGTTTAGGGTCAGATAGCAATTTAGTCGGCTTTGGGATTTTGTTGTCGGCTTTGGAATTTTGTTTCATTTTTCCAATGTTGTAAATATGATTCCTTTGATTGGTTCATGATTTTGCTTATTGGAATTCTTTCTTTTGAAGCAGTGCTGGTGTCAGCTTGGTTGGTGAGGTCCAACACCATTTGACTGAGAGGGCTCGTTTCTGGGCTCAGCTCTTGGGTTTGAAGTGATTTAAATTGCAGACTTGAATTTGGACTTGAATTCAGATGTAGCCAAAATTTTAATGATCTTTTCTGTATTTTCATTATTACTGGAAAACGGCCCAATTCTGCCCTACATGCATTAGTTGGTGTATTTCTGGACTTGTAGGATTTTCCGACAGAATTCTGCATGTAGGGCTTCAATTGGATGTTTGTCCCACATTTTAAAGTCCAGTTTATTGAGTGGCCCCAAACCTCACTTCCATAAAGAGCTATTGGTAGGATTACACTGTCAAATATTTTAGTCCAAATTCTAATTGGGATGTTGATTTTGAATAATTTCATTTTTATTGCATACATTGCTCTGCGGGCTTTTTTCTTTGAGTGCATTCACTGCCATATTAAAGTTTCCGATGCAGATATGGTCAGACCAAGATAGGTGTAATTTTTTGTGTGTTCAATTAAGGTGTTGTCTCAGGGTGAATTTATATTTGTGTTTCTGACATCTGTGTTTTTTTTGGAAAATCATGATTTTAGTTTTTTGAAATTTACTGCCAGGGCCCAATTATGGCAATATTGCTCCAGAATATTAATTTTCTGTTGAAGACCTTCTTTGGTTGGTGATAGAAGTACCACGTCATCAGCATATAGCAGGTATTTCACCTCTGTGTCAAATAGTGTGAGTCCTGGGGCTGGAGATTGGTCCAACATGTCTGCTAATTCATTGATATAAATGTTGAAAAGATTTGGACTCAAACTGCAGCCTTGTCTCACACCTCGACATTGTGAAAAAATTCTGTTCTTTGGTTTTTGATTTTTATTGCACACTTGTTTTCTGTGTACATACATTTTATTAAGTCATATACCTTACCACCAAGCCCACTTTGTAGAATTTTGTAGAATAGCCCTTCGTGCCAAATCGAATCAAATGCTTTTTTAAAGTCAATAAAGCAAGCAAAGATTTTGCCCTCTTTTTTTGGTGGACGTGTTTATTAATTAGTGTGTGTAAGATGTATATATGGTCAGTAGTGCGATGGTTAGGGAGAAAGCCAATTTGACATTTACTTATTACATTTTTTTCTTTGAAGAAAGGTTTGAATTCAATTCAAATGCTACAGAAAATCTTTCCCAAGTTACTGTTTACGCAAATTCCCCTGTAATTATTGGGGTCTGATTTGTCTCCACTTTTGTGGATAGGGGAGATGAGCCCCTGGTTCCAGACATCAGGGAAGCAGCCAGAAGTTAAAACCATGTTGAACAATTTAAGCACAGCATTTTGCAACTCAGGTGTGCTGTTTTTCAGCATTTCATTTCTGATGTTGTCTAGACCACAAGCCTTCTTCGATTTAATAGATATTAGCTTTTCATTTAGTTCTTGTTGGGTTATTGGGTAATCTAATGGATTTTGGTTGTTTTTAATGACTGATTCAAGGATGTTCAATTTTTCTTTAATTTCTAATTGGTTCTGTTGCAAGTCTTTTTTGTGGGATGTTTTTGTATAGATTATCAAAATAAGTTTTCCAAATTCCTACATCTTGTACACCTTTGTGGCTTTGTTGTGCTTAAATTGTTCCACATGTCCCAGAACTGATTTTGGTCAATTGCGCTTTCAATTTCATCAAGTGTCCTGTTGGTATAATTAAATTTTTGCGTTTCAGTGTTTGTTTATACTGTTTCAGAGTTTCCAAAGTATTCATAGCGTAGCTCTGGGTTGTTTTGCTGCTTATGTTTTTTGTTTGACATTTGTCTCAAGTGTTTTCTAATTGTTTACATTCATTATCAAACCATTTGTCAGAAACATTTTGATTTTTGCTTCTGATGTTGCATTTCTTTGGTTTTCTCAAATTTGCTTTCGATGCTGCTTTTTGGAATATGCAGTTGATGTTTTGAGTAGCTGAATTGACACCATCTTTATTGTTTTGGTACCGTGAGTTATTGAAAAACTGTATAGAGTTCATTATTTCATTTGAGTTCAATGTTTCAGTGAATCTCTCTGCACTGTTTGGAGCCCATCTGTATGATTGGTTTATGTTGTAGAGTTTATTGGGCTGTTTTTTTGAATGAATATTGCCGGTTAATTTCTTCAGAAACACGTTGATCTGACTGTGATCTGACAAGGGTGTCTGTGGTCTGACAGTGAATGCACTAATGGAAGAGGGGTCAATGTCAGTGATGGCAGTCTGTCTCCATGGCTACATCACCTTACTCCCACTCTCTCTCTCTCTCTTTCTTCTTTGTTCTTTCTCTCTCTCTCTCTCTCTCTCTCTCTCTCTCTCTTCCCCCCCACCCTCTGCATTGCTTTAGGTTGACCTATTTTCCATTTCGATCTTATAAAATATGTTAGAATTGAACGTTCTACATTCTGATCTTTTAAAAGACATTCTAACAGGTTATTATGTACAGCCTCTGGGATTCAAAGACAAGTCCCCATCTCCATTTTTCTCTCTTCCTCTCTCTTTCCTCTATTGGTCTCTCGCTCCCCATATGTTTCTTTCTCTGTCCCTTGCCCTTTCTCTGCCCTCCTCTCTCTTTCTCTGCCCCTTGCCCTTTCTCTGCCCTCCTCTCTCTTTCTCTGCCCTCCTCTCTCCCCCTCTCTTTCTCTGCCCCTCTCTCCCTCTCTCTCTCTGTCCCCCTCTCTGCCCTCCTCTCTCCCCTCTCTCTTCTCTGCCCCTCCCCTCTCTCTCTCTGTCCCCTCCTCTTCTCATCTCTGCCCCTCTCTCCTCTGTCCCCCCTCCTCTCTTCTCTTCCCCCTCTCCTCTCTCTCTCCTCTCTATGTCCCCCCCTCTCCCCTCTCTCTCTTTCTCTGCCCTCCTCTCTCTCTTTCTCTGCCCTCCCTCTCCCCCCTCCTCTGCCCCCTCTCTCTTCTCTCTGTCCCCCCTCTCTCCTCTCTCTGCCTCTGTCTCCCCCTTTCTCTCTCTTCTCTCCTCACCCTCTGTCCCCTCCTCCTCTTCTCTCTGTCCCCCTCTCTCCTCTTCTTTCTTTCACTCTGCTCTCCTCTTCAGCCTCTCTCCTCTCTCTCTTCTCTGCTTTCTCTGCCCCCTCCTCTCCTCTGCCCTCTCCCCCTCTCTCCTCTCTCTCTGTATATAGCAGAAAGGCTGAAGAGGAAGAATGAAAGTGAAGGAGGGAGAGAGAAAGAGGTATCTGCCATGTGAGTCATTTGTAAATGGCAGGTGGGCAATGAGACCATCTATTTCTTGAGGGTGGTGCCTGTGTGTCTGTCTGTCTGTCCGTCTGTGTGTGTCTCTTTACAAAGGTCACTACTCAGCTCCATGTCTCAAGCTGTCAGACGAGTGCATGGAATTGAGAGTGTATTATCCACTAGTTCAGAACACACTCAATAATGTGAGGACAGAGAGAGAGACTGATGTGTGAAGACAGAGAGAGAGAGAGACTGACGTGTGAGGACAGAGAGAGACTGACGTGTGAGGACAGAGAGAGAGACTGATGTGTGAGGACAGAGAGAAGAAGAGAGAGACTGATGTGTGAGGACAGAGAGAGACTGATGTGTGAGGACAGAGAGAGACTGATGTGTGAGGACAGAGAGGACAGAGAGGAGACTGGATGTGTGAGGACAGAGAGAGAGACTGATGTGTGAGGACAGAGAGGACAGAGAGAGACTGATGTGTAAGGACAGAGAGAGAGATGTGGAAGAGGAGGAGGGAGATGAGGGAGAGTGGGGGGAGAGATAGGATAGGAGGAGGAGGTGATGTAGCCATGGAGACAGACTGAACCGAACTAACCCAGGTTGGAGTGGAGTGGAGGAGGGAGGGAGATACCTGGGGGAGGAGGAAGGAGAAGGATAGAGTGGGGAGTAAGGTGATGTAGTCATGGAGACAGACTGAACCAAACTAACCCAGGTGGAGTGGAGGAGGGAGGGAGGGAGATACCTGGGGGAGGAGGGAAGAGTAGGATAGAGTGGGGAGTAAGGTGATGTAGCCATGGAGACAGACTGAACCGAACTAACCCAGGTGGAGTGGAGGAGGGAGGGAGATACCTGGGGGAGGAGGAAGGAGTAGGATAGAGTGGGGAGTAAGGTGATGTAGCCATGGAGACAGACTGAACCAAACTAACCCAGGTGGAGTGGAGGAGGGAGGGAGGGAGATACCTGGGGGAGGAGGGAAGAGTAGGATAGAGTGGGGAGTAAGGTGATGTAGTCATGGAGACAGACTGAACCGAACTAACCCAGGTGGAGTGGAGTGGAGGAGGGAGGGAGATACCTGGGGGAGGAGGGAGGAGTAGGATAGAGTGGGGAGGGAGATACCTCAGGGAGGAGGAAGGAGTAGGATAGAGGAGGGAGGGAGATACCTGGGGGAGGAGGGAGGAGTAGGATAGGGGAGGGAGGGAGATACCTCAGGGAGGAGGAAGGAGTAGGATAGAGGAGGGAGGGAGATACCTGGGGGAGGAGGGAGGAGTAGGATAGAGGAGGGAGGAGATACCTGGGGGAGGAGGGAATGTTGGAGTGTCTTAATCCTTTCAACAGCAGACTCAGATAAGATAAAACACCTTTTGTTGCTGTTTAGTTGCATTGGATTGTTACACACACACACACACACACACACACACACACACACACACACACACACCCTACCTTACTTTGAATTGTGTGTGTTGTAACTTTTAAAAATCCAAGTTTCTCACCGTTGCAGCTTGCTATATAGACCACCTTCTGCCCCCAGCTGTACCCTGGACACCATATGTGAACTGATTGCCCCCCATCTATCTTCAGAGTCAGTACTGTTAG
>NW_027013254.1:0-16717 GCF_036934945.1 Oncorhynchus masou masou | reverse complement strand
GGGTCCGCCCTATATAGATCCCTCGGGCTTGGCGAGGCACACGCTCTTTTTCATTTTCACGGCGGATCGTCCATATGGTTTGAGGTACAAACTTTCTGAAGTTCGCTTGGTAGAGTCACTGGTAAGTGTAATATCTGGCGTGGAAGTATACTCACTGGCTGTTTGTAGCCTGGAGCAGCTGGCCACATGGCCAGCCCTCCTCTAGAGTGCTCCACTTGCTGCGTGCGGCCGATCTCATGTGTCTTCCGCCCGTGGTTTTGTGTCAGTGTTTGCTCTCGCTAGGCTGGAGCCCACATCCCTAAGTGGTGCAGCACCTGTGGGACAAGTTTGTGAGAGTGCAGGTGAACCTGTTTGCCTCCCTCTGGACAATGAACAGAAGCCCCCTTGTGGTACTCCATTTTGGAGCCACTCAGGGCCTCTGGGCTTGGATGCTCTGGCTCACGATCGGCCAGGGGATGGAGCTTATACATTCCCCCTTTTCCTCTGATCCAGGCTGTGCTGGACAGGACCAGGATGGCAGAGCATTGTCTGCTTCTGGTGGCCCCATACTGGTCCAGAAAACGCTGGTTCAGCCTTCTCTTGTCACTGTTGTCTGGGGCACCATGGGACCTTCCCCTGAGACTGGACCTGCTGTCTTAGGTCGGGGAATTTCTGTGGCATCTGGAGGCCGGACCGCCTCAGTCTGTGGGCTTGGCGCACTGAACGGCACCAATGGTCCATGCTAGGACTACAGGAGGGTGTAATGACCACCGTGCAGAGCGCAAGGGCGCTGATTACAACCGCGGCATACCAGTTGCGCAGGCGGCTGTTCTGCTCTTGGTGCACTGGTATTGAGGTTGTGCCCGAGTCATGCAGGGTGCAGTATGTCCTCCAATAACTGCAGTCTCACTTGGATGAGGGCTTCGGCAGCCTCTTCTACACTGAGAGGGTATTTTGGCTGGTGGTTGATATCGGCCTGTCATGCGGGGTGGATGGACGAGGGCCAGTGGGATGCCATCCCTGGTCTCCAGGTTTATGAAGGGGGTCTGTCGCATGCGTCCAACAAAGACCTGCTCAACGGCGATCTGGGGTCTATATATAGGGGCGGACCGCCAGCCTTGACACAGGTGTACATGGGAGTAAATCTGTACGTCCTCACCTTGGATGTTTCCCTCCAGCTGCGGAGTGATACCAATATATTAGAGTGATCCATATAGCCTCACATAACCGTGGTTACATACGTAACCTTCATTATCATGTGTGGCGCACAGCAGGTCAGCCACCAGGGGGAGACTCATCATAGGCCTGGTGACAGATGGAGTCTACATCATGATGGCTCCCTCTGCTGGACGGGCCAGGTCTCGACGTGCCAGGTCTCCGGCCAGGGCTAATTGGGGCTGATTGTGGTTGGTGAGTAATCAAGGGGCTGATTGCTCACCAGCTGGACGAGTCCCGTAAAGCTGCCAGAAGGTCAGCACATGGAGAGTGGGACTGGGGGAGAGAGGTTACCCCGTATAGTTGTGCTCAGTGCCAGAGATAACAAAAGTGAGCTCAGTTTTGTTCCCCCCAGGATACAGCAAGACCTCGGGGCCCAGAAGACGGTATCCCGGAGAAGATCTCCTGGAGGAGACCTATTATTTTATTTTTGGATGTTACCTCAATAGACACCCTTGAAACCAAGCTAATCCAACTCTGTCCATGTCTGATCTGTGTAAATGTCTTGACCAAACCCCTGGTCTGCCACACATGGTAACAACAGAGTTTTTAAATGTTTAGTTTTTCCTCCCCAATTTTCGTGATATCCAAATGGTAGTTACAGTCTTGTCCCATCGCTGCAACTCCCACCTGCAGACTCGGTAGAGAGCCATGCATCCCCCGAAACACGCACCCTGCCAAGCCGCACTGCTTCTGACACACTGCTCGCTGAACCCGGAAGCCAGCCTCACCAATGTCTTGGAGGAAACACCTTACAACTGGCAACCGAAGTCAGCGTGCATGCGCCCCTGCTCGCCACAAAGAGTAAATAGAGGGCGGTGGATCGCCGACATACCGGGAGATCCCTGCAACACAGCCTGGAATCAAACCCGGGTCTGATGTGATGCCTCAAGCACTGCGATGCAGTGCCTTAGACGCTGCGCCACTCAAAAAGCTTAACAGAGATGTGTTGTGCTAGTAATGGAGCAACAGTTGCTCGAAACAACAGTGTGTCCCGAACAGCGGGAGCAGGAGAAATCGTGAACCAATTGAAAAATTAACATGTAATAGGAAAGGAAATGACACTTTAGTCTCCAGAGATGTAGAAGTCCGTTCTAGGTCTGTCTGTTTTTCTTTCTTTGTCTCTTTCTTTCCGTCACTCTTTTTCTCTTTCCCTCGACCACTAACAGACATTATTTATACAGGTTTTTCTCTTTTTCACTCTAGAGTATGTGGTCAACTTTCACAACTCTTAGTACAAAACTCAAAACAGGTAAGGGTCTTTCTATAAACTAGGGTATAAGTGAGCATTTCTTATAGTGGAGCTGTTTGGAGCTCATTACCACAGTAATTAATAATAATTAGCATTTATTTGTGAAGACATTAAGACATAAGCGGTGGACATACATTAATATAATTCATGACTGTTTAAACACTTTCTCATGCTTGGAGTCTTTACAGATTTGGCAAATATCGTGTGACAAAACACTACCTTTCTTTCCTTACATTTTTGACTCAGATGTTTGTTGTTATATCATATACTAAGCATTTACTAACAATTGAATTACACATTGACCTTGATCCTGTGAAATTCCAGGATATGCTGTCAGACTCTTGTCCTGTATGGGGATCTCGGAAGTGTACTTTAATCTCTTTAACATTTCAGTATCACCCTATGTTAGGGTGTGAAAACGAGTTTTCATGGACACACATATCCAAAATAATGTATGTGATTGCAAATTCCAATGCTTCAAACAGAAAGAGTAAATATGATTCATTTAAAAAAATCGATAATGTCATTAAAAGGTTTCTTCAATAATGACGTATAATAGTTGTTTGATGGGGGTTTGATGTCTAGCTATCTAGTTATGTGGGGACATTATTGCGCAGCATCAGCTGATTCAGGAAAGGAAAACATTTCTGAATGACAGTCAAATGATAAAGGGCTTGTGTGATACTGCACGCGATTTAACAACAGCCAAAGTGCTGGAACTAATGTTGATCTCGAGGATTGACAGAACATTTTGGTGTCTATGTTGTTATGTTGGTCAAAATAATTAGCCTATTTCATCGACAACATTAAATCAAGATTCCTGAGGTAAGACCCGAGTTAAAATGGAGCAATCGGGAATGTGAAAACGGTCTGTTTATTAGCTCTTAAAAAATGTAAAGTTGCTTGTTTTGTCGTTTTTACATATAAAGCCAAAAAACAACTTGATATTTTGATGTTCAAATATGTGTGGGGTTAAATGTGGAATGCCTGGTCAAGTGAACAGCCAACACTTCATGTCCTTTCAAAGTAGGTCATCCTTCTAACGCCCATTCTATGAATCTATTAATTAATTGACCTACCCCCTACTTTTTCGAACATTCTGTTAAAAATCACGCAACATTTCAGCATCCTGCTACTCATGCCAGGAATATAGTATATGCATATGATTAGTATGTGTGGATAGAAATCACTCTGACGTTTCTAAAACTGGTTTAATCACGGCTGTGACTATAACAGAGCCTGTGTTTCATCGAAAAGCGCAAGAAAAACTGATCACTAAAAACTGGAAAAAGTATCAATGCGCCACTTGCATGTATTGTTTATGGGAAACCAAATAACATAGAGCTGAGATTGCAAGTCCTACAGCTTCCACACGTGTAATGATCTTGTCAATTACTGGGCTTTGTTTCTTGGTCAAACGCGAGTAAGAGAGTCCATTCCTTCCGGTCCGACAAGATGTTTTTGGAGGAGAAATTTTCCCGACCATGAGTTCAAGACGTGGAGCTATTGAATACATCGCCCCGTGATCAATTTGATAGATTATTAACGTTTACTAATACCTAAAGTTGGATTACAAAAGTATTTGGAAGTGTTTTGTGAAGGTTTATCGTCAACTTTTTTAATTAAAAAAATGACGTTGCGTTTTAAAATGCAGTTTTTCCTGGATCACACACTTTTCATAGATCGTTATTTAGGGTATATATGGACCGATTTAATCGAAAAAAAGACCCAATAGTGATGTTTATGGGACATATAGGAGTGCCAACAAAGAATCTCGTCAAAGATAATGAATGGTTTTATATTTTATTTCTCGTTTTGTGTAGCGCCGGCTACGCTAATTCTTTGTTTACGTCCCTTCTGGTATTTCGGCGTGTTGCCTGCTATCAGATAATAGCTACTCATGCTTTCGCCGAAAAGCATTTATAAATCTGACTCGTTGGCTAGATTCACAACGAGTGTAGCTTGAATTGAGTACCCTGTATGTGAATTTTAATGAACGCTTTTGAGTTTTAACGAGTGCTATTAGCATTTGGTGTAGCACATTTGCATTTATTGTTGGCAAGGTGGGACGCGTCGGGTTGCCTAGAGAGGTTAACCCCCTAAGGTTGATGTCTCGCCCCCACGGAAATCTAATTAGCGTTATAAAAATCCCCATAAATCTGTCAATTTAAGCTAGATCTGTTTTTTTGCATTTTAGACATGGCTTAGACTCTAATGGGTTAATAGCTGCCCATACCATATTGACTTATTAACTAACCATTGTTACTGTAAATGGTTAGCCTATCTGCCAACTTCTGTCTATAGCGTCTGAACAGTTTGGGCTACACAATACCCATACAGTGCCACAGTGCCAAGATAAGATTTCTCACTTTCTGCATAAGATTTAGTGTGTATTGGCTTATTAATGAACTGCTGTTACTGTAAATGGTTATCTAACTGATATACTATACTGTATCCTAGTTACCTACCTCGCCCATGGTTAATCTTATTAAATTATGCTAAAGCCAAAACAACAGTATCGATTGATAGATTAAAAATATGCCCTAGCTATAGTTAGCCAGTGGTTGCACATCTAACTAGCTGGAATGAAGCAATAGTAGACAAGTAAAAAATATAATTTCACTTTTTACAGCTGTTCTCCAGCCTCAGACCTGTCTGATCAGCCTTACAGGGCGCTGTGGGTGTCCAGCTTACACTATACAAATCAGAGTGTGTATAGCACTGGACTTAAACATCCAACCAATGCCTCAAGTGTCGTGCTCTAGGTCCACCACACACCCGAACAGTTGTGGGGTCCCATCCAGAAACAACCCCTACCCCTGGACACTTCTGGAAATCTAAAAATAATTGGACAGGTCTAAGCAATACTACCAAGTCTTTAGGGATTTCGCTATACCTGCAATAACATCTGCTAAATACGTGTATGTAACCAATAAAATTTGATATCAGAGGGTAAGGTGGAGATTTCACCATGTCACCATCCAACAGTCCCTCTCAGATTTCCACAAGTGTCTCAGTCATTCTGGCACTGTCAAAAAAATGTAATAGCTGTTAAATACTTGCTTCCTCTGTCCTTGGGAGAAGCGCAATTGTATTTCCTTGATTTGTTGCATCCTCGCTGCTCATCTCCTTCTCAAAACCCATTGGATGAGAAAGTTAGAGGTCCCTCCCCCTCACCTTCTTCTCCAATGGGTTTTCAGGAGGAGGCGAGGAGAGCGGTTAGAAAATGTGGTTAGGAAAAAGTGCAAGTGGTGGGCTATGCAAAGAGATGGGCGAAGTGACATGCTTTGCAAAATACTCATTAATAAATGTAAAGTCCCTAAACTCGGTTCTTAGTCCATAAAAGTCCCTAAACTGCTCATAGCCCATCAATGGCCGAAAATAACAGAACATTTGTGTTACTCTTATAATATAAACCTTACAGTGTAACAACAGTTTTAGTAAGTAATAGGCTACATACAGTCCAGTTACAGCTTCTTCTGACAAAGTGAGCGAGTGGAACAGAGGAATAGCAAATTTGACAAAATGTATCTAAATTCAAAAACACTATTTTTATTTCTCCTAATCATTCAGTTCATTCAAATTCAATGATAATACATTTTGTCAATCCCGTTCAACAACTCCAAATTGCTTTGGCAAATGCTCCAAAGGGATAAAACTGAAATAACATGATATAGGTCGTTACAACAATCGAAAGATAAAATGTGATTATTTATTAGCCTAGTGGATATAAGTACTGTAGACACTATCATGTGAATGAGGCCTCAGGTAAAAAATCATTGTCAAAGAGATATTGTTGATTAACAAACAAGTGCAGCCACCAGCTAGCCTTAGCTCGGACAGCACCTGACAGTCTGCACAGCGCACATCAACCAGAGCATATTGGACTGCTTCTCTCACCATGTCACCGGATTCCTGCTGCCTGGATTATTACACCAGATCATAGCAGCTAGCTAGCTGCAAAACAACTAACGCTCTGTCCCGGCTAGCACCAGCTAGCCTTGGAGCTGCCTCAAGCTAGGCCCATATACAGTGGGGCAAAAAGTAATTAGTCAGCCACCAATTGTGCAAGTTCTCCCACTTAAAAAGATGAGAGAGGCCTGTAATTTTCATCATAGGTACACTTCAACTATGACAGACAAATTAGGAAAAAAAAAACTAGAAACTCACATTGTAGGATTTTTAATGAATTTATTTGGTAAATTATGGTGGAAAATAAGTATTTGGTCAATAACAAAAGTTTATCTCAATACTTTGTTATATACCCTTTGTTGGCTTTGACACGAGGTCAAACGTTTTCTGTAAGTCTTCATAAGGTTTTCACACACTGTTGCTGGTATTTTGGCCCATTCCTCCATGCAGATCTCCTCTTCTAGAGCAGTGATGTTTGGGGGCTGGCGCTGGGCAACACAGACTTTCAACTCCCTCCAAAGATTTTCTATGGGGTTGAGATCTGAGACTGCCTAGGCCACTCCAGGACCTTGAAATGCTTCTTACGAAGCCACTCCTTCGTTGCCCAGGGGGTGTGTTTGCGATCATTGTCATTCTGAAAGACCCAGCCACGTTTCATCTTCAATGCCCTTGCTGATGGAAGGAGAGCCACCAAAATCTCATTGATACATGGTCCCATTCACTTTTCCCCTTTACACAGATCAGTCGTCCTGGTCCCTTTGCAGAAAAACAGCCCTAAAGCATGATGTTTCCACCCCCATGCTTCACAGTAGGTATGGTGTTCTTGATGCAACTCAGCAGTCTTTGTCCTCCAAACATGACGAGTTGAGTTTTTACCAAAAGGTCTACTTGGTTTCATCTGACCATATGACATTCTCCTAATCTTCTTCTGATCATCAGAATGCTCTCTAGCAAACTTCAGATGGGCCTGGACATGTACTGGCCTAAGCAGGGGGACACGTCTGGCACTGCAGGATTTGAGTCCCTGGCGGCGTAGTGTGTTACTGATGGTAGGCTTTGTTACTTTGGTCCCAGCTCTCTGCAGGTCATTCACTAGGTCCCCCCGTGTGGTTCTGGGATTTTTGCTCACCGTTCTTGTGATCATTTTGACTCCCTGAATACGGGGGTGAGATCTTAAGTGTGTGAGCCCCAGATCAGGGAGATTATCAGTGGTCTTGTAGTCTTCTCCATTTCCTCAATAATTGCTCCCACAGTTGATTTTCCTTCAACCAGTTGCTACCTGTTGCAGATTCAGTCTTCCCAGCCTGGTGGCAGGTCTACAATTTTGTTTTGTGTCCTTTGACAGCTTCTTGGTCTTGGCCATAGTGAGTTTTTGGAGTGTGACTGTTTGAGGTTGTGGACAGGTGTCTTTTTATACTGATAACAAGTTCAAACAGGTGCCATTAATACAGGTAATGAGTGGAGGACAGAGGAGCCTCTTAAAGAAGAAGTCACAGGTCTTGTGAGAGCCAGAAATACTTGCTTGTCTGTAGGTGACCAAACACTTATCTTTTCCACCATCATTTGCAAGCCAAATTCATTAAAAATCCTACAATGTGATTTTCTGGATTTTCTCTTTCTCATTTTGTCTGTCATAGTTGAAGTGTACCTATGATGAAAATTACAGGCCTCTCTCATCTTTTTAATTGGGAGAACTTGCACAATTGGTGGCTGACTAAATACTTTTCCGCCACTGTACCAGCTAATTCTAGGGCTACAATACCTCCATTGCTAACTGGCCTGGACCCTTTATTGTTGACACAGAGCCCGAAGATTCATCACGACTGGACTGCCAACGTGATCACCCGATGTGGTCTCAACAGGCTATTCTGTTACGATGTTGCCGAAGAACCATCTACTGGCCCCGGCCCGCTAGTTTTTCTGAATGCTGTGTCCCCTGCTCGCCTAGCGTCGTAGTGACTACCAAACGGCACCCTGACTCACCTATTGCTGCTCTTTGACCCTATGATCACTCGGTTACACAGCTGATGCCCTGGACTGTTTCAATAACACGGTACCTTATTTTGTTTACCTGTATTGCCTTGAACTAGGGTCCTGTATGTACCCAATTGACCAGCTCTGCCCATTTATTGCCATATACCCGTTGTTGTATTATCTCTCTGATCAACAACTGTGATTGCTTTATGCCTCTCTCAATGCCAATATGCCTTGTCTACTGCCGTCTTGGCTAGTTCTTATTGTTTAATTTCACTGTAGAGCCCCAGTCCCCCTCAAAATGCCTTATTAAATGCCTCACAATGTCTCCTCATCTGTTCCTCTGGTGATATAGAGGTTAACCCAGGCCCTGTAGCCCCCAGTTCCACTCCTATTCCCCAGGCACTATCATTTGTTGACTTCTTTAACCGTAAAGACTTGGTTTGATACATGTTAACATCAGCAGCCTCCTCCCTAAGTTTGTTTTATTTCAATGCTTTAGCACACTCCGTCAACCCTGATGTCTTAGCCGTGTCTGAATCCTGACTTAGGAAGGCCACCAAAAATTCTGAAATTTAAATCCCCAACTACAACATTTTCCGCCAAGATATTTTATGTGATTTATTTTATTTCACCTTTATTTATTCAGGTAAGCTAGTTGAGAACAATTCTCATTTGCAACTGTGACATGGCCAAGATAGAGCTAAAGCAGTTCGACACATACAACACAGTTACATATGGAATAATCAAACATACAGTCAATAATACAGTAGAAAAAGTATATATACTGTCAGGATTTGGCCAGGGTTGTTCCGGTTTTTGTCAGTAGATGTCCCCATTGTGCTTTTTGTCCCTGTGTTTTTCCCTTGATCCCCATTATTGTTTGCACCTGTGTCTCGTTTCCCCTGATTGTATTTAAACCCTTTGTTTCCCTCAGTTCTGTGCTCTGTGTTTGTATGTTGAGCACCCTGCCCTAGTGTTCTGTGTGCTCTTGTCGATTCCGGGTGACGTTCTTGTGGTATTCTGTTTTTTGTTTTTGTTTATTTTTGGTGAGTTTCTTTTGAGTTCTTTTGTGTTTTACCTACCACCTTTTGGATTTGCCATTTTTGTATTTTAGGATTTTTCTTTATTAAATACACCGTCTTAAGTACTGCTGTGTCTGCCTCATCTTCTGGGTTCTGCTGTCTATTCGTGGCTCAGTTGGTTAAGTGACTGTTTCTCACTCCGGAGACCCAGGTTTGAAACCGGTCCTGACAGAAACACAGAGCCAAAAATGAACCCAGAGGCAGCCAGTTCCCAGGACCTTTTGCCACGCTGTCCCACCACCAGGAGACTGTCCAACGCCACGAAGCCGCCCTGGTTCAGCAAGAGGCCTTAATGGCTAGACATTCTCATCTTCTGTCGAGAGATGCTGACTTCCATTAAGCAAATATCTGATCGACTTACCCCGGCAACAGTTCCCGTCCCAGTACCTCAAGTTCACGTACCCATGGCAGTTAACCCCCTGGCTGAACCTCGTCTTCCACCTCCCCAACGGTTCTCAGGTGATCCAAGTGCTTGTAAAGGGTTTCTCACTCAATGTTCTCTCTCCTTTGAGCTGCAACCTCGTCGTTTCCCACCGACCCGGTCTAAGATCGCATATATCATCACCCTGCTGTCGGAAAAAGCCCTGGCCTGGGCTACTGCTGTGTGGGATGCCCATAGTTCCTGCTGTGCCAGCTACTCTGCCTTTGCTGAGGAATTCAAACGAGTGTTTCAAGACCCAAGCTGTGGTTCTGACTCAGCCAAACAGCTCCTGACTCTCCATCAAGGTTGGCGCAGCGTGACGGACTATGCCATCCAGTTCCGCACGGTGGCAGCAGCGAGTGGCTGGAACAACGAGGCGCTCACGGTGTGCTTTCTGAAAGGCCTTTCCGACACTATCCAAGATGAACTGGCCACTCGGGAACCACCGGACAATCTCGAGTCCCTGATCAAGTTGGCCTCACGCATTGACCAGCGTCTGAGAGAGAGACTCAACCGTAGACCTCTAGCTCCTATCAGTCCCAGCTCCGAGTCCCCACCTTTATCATCACTGGCTCCACCGGAACCCATGCAGATTGGACGCATCTCCCAGGCTGAGAGAGACCGCCGGATGAGGAGCGACGCTGTCTATATTGCGGCAAACCGGGCCATTTCCGTTCCACGTGTCCCGGGCTCCAGGGAAACGCTCTGTCCCGTACAGACCGGGAACTGTAACGGGAAACATAACCTCCTCCCATCCGTCCAACTCCCGTCTGCTCATTCCAGTCACCCTCTCCTGGGACAACCACAAGCTTCACCTTCAAGCCTTGGTAGACTCTGGAGCCGCAGGTAACTTCATGGATGGTGTCTGGGCGAAGGAGAATGGCGTTCCCTCTGAACTTCTAAGTGACCCCATGAGGGTTACTACATTGGATGGAAGCCCTTTGGGATCTGGACTTGTCACTCATGTCACTACCTCCTTGAGACTTTCAGTTTCACAACACCAGGAATTGATGAACTTTCATTTGATCTCCTGTTCCGAGTTCCCTCTCGTCCTTGGATACCCTGGCTTCACAGCCATAACCCTCACATCGACTGGTCTGTGGGCACTATCAAGCAGTGGGGTCCTACGTGCCAAGCTACTTGTATTTTCCAGAATTCCCGAGTTCTACTCCGAGTCTTTAGAATCCATCGACCTGACCCGAGTTCCCGAGTGTTACCATGACCTCAAACTGGTGTTTAGCAAACAGAGGGCCACCATGCTACCACCCCCATAGATCTTACGATTGCCCCATCGACCTGTTTCCGGGCACTTGCCCCCAGGGTCGGATCTTTTCCCTATCTCCACCCGAACGAGCTGCTATGGATACCTACATCAAGGACTCTCTGGAAGCAGGCCTCATGCGTCCATCAACCTCCCCGGCGGGAGCAGGGTTTTTCTTTGTGGCCAAGAAAGATGGTGGGTTACGTCCTTGCATCGACTACCGGGGACTCAATGACATAACCGTCCGTAACCGTTACCCGCTACCCCTTATGGCCACAGCCTTGAGCTGCTCTAGGAAGCAGTTGTTTTCACTAAGCTTGACCTGCGGAACGCATACCATCTTGTGCGGATCAGACCTGGTGACGAGTGGAAGACCGCTTTCAACACGCCTACTGGTCACTATGAATACTTGGTGATGCCCTTTGGCCTGACCAACGCCCCAGCGGTGTTCCAAGCGCTCATAAACGATGTGCTTAGGGATATGCTTAACATATTTGTGTTCGTTTACTTGGATGACATCCTCATCTTTTCGAAAGCTCCCTTCAAGAACACACTAAGCATGTCAGACAAGTACTCAAACGCCTCCTGGACAGCCATCTGTACGTTAAGCGGAAAATGTGAATTCCATTCATCCCGAGTACAATTCCTGGGATTTGTAGTGGAACCCGGTCGAATCCAAATGGACCCTAGGAAGGTAGGGGCGGTAGCGGATTGGCCCACCCCCAAATCCGTTAAGGATGTTCAGCGTTTCCTGGGCTTCACAAACTTTTTACCGCAAGTTCATCAAGAACTTCAGTTTGGTGGCAGCTCCTCTCTCAGCTTTAACCAAAGGTGGCAATGCAAGGTTTTTTTGGGAAGAGAAGCTGAGACGGCCTTCCAAGGACTCAAGCAGCGCATCCTCTCTGCTCCCATCCTGATACTACCGACTACGGATGAACCATTTGTGGTGGAGGTAGACGCATCAGAGGTTGGTGTTGGAGCTGTCCTGTCTCAGAGGTGAAGACAAGAAGCTTCATCCGTGCGCTTTCTTCTCACACCGGCTTACCCCGACTGAGAGGAACTACGATGTGGGGGATCGTGAACTCCTAGCGGTTAAGATGGCATTGAAGGAATGGAGACACTGGCTCGAGGGGCTTCTCACCCGTTTCCAAGTGCTTACGGACCACAAAAATCTGGAGTATATCCAGCAGGCGAGCGATTGAACTCTAGACAAGCTAGATGGTCTCTTTTCTTCAATCGATTCCAGTTTATCCTCACCTATCGGCCCGGGTCGAAGAATCTCAAACCGGATGCCCTGTCCCGGAGTCTACGCTCCTGCCATTCGAGATGACACGGACATGCCTGTCCTTCCTGCTGCTAAGATTGTGGCTCCGATCTCGTGGCAAGTTGAGGATACCGTGAGACGTGCTCAAGCTAGCGAACCGGACCCTAAAGGAGGCCCTGCCAATCGGTTGTTTGTCCCCAAGGCAGTGAGGACTCAGGTCCTTCTGTGGGGGCACTCCTCTCGCCTCACCTGTCATCCGGGCGTAGGTCGCACCTTGGAGTTCATCCAGCGTAAGTTCTGGTGGCCTACCATAAGAGAAGACGTTGCCACTTTCGTCAATGCCTGCCCCGTGTGCTGCCAGGGCAAATCTTCTCACCTCCGCCCTCAAGGACTCCTTCATCCTTTACCTGTTCCCCACAGACCCTGGTCCCATATCTCATTGGACTTTATTACTGGACTTCCTCCATCCCATGGCAATACTACTATCCTAGTCATAATCGACAGGTTTTCAAAGGCGGCCAGGTTCGTCCCTCTGACTAAGTTACCTTCTGCCAAGGAAACGGCTGAGTTGGTAATTAATCATGTGTTCCGAGTCTTCGGCATTCCTCAAGATGTGGTTTCTGACAGAGGTCCCCAGTTCGCCTCAAGGTTTTGGAAGGCCTTCTGCCAACTCATGGGGGCTTCTGCCAGTCTATCTTCAGGGTATCATCCGGAGTCCAACGGCCAAACAGAGAGGATGAATCAAGAGCTGGAAACCACCCTCCGATGTATGACTCGTGACAACCCGTCCACATGGTCATCCTTTATTGTTTGGGCCGAATACGCGCACAACACCTTGCGCTCCTCCTCCACTGGTATGTCCCTTACGAGTGTCAGTTTGGCTATGCTCCTCCATTGTTCCCGGACCAGGAGGCAGAAGTCAGAGTGCCTTCAGCCTTGAGGTTCGTCAGACGCTGTCGCTTATGTGGAGGAAGACCCGTCTTAATCTGATGCGTTCCTCACAGAGGTATCAACAACAAGCCAACAGACGTCGCCGTCCCGGGCCTACCCTGCGCCCCGGCCAGAGAGTCTGGCTTTCCACAAGAGACTTACCTCTACGGGTGGAGTCTCGCAAGCTGTCCCAAAAATACATCGGTCCCTTCAAGGTTGCCAGGAGAGTTAACCCAGTTTCTTATCGCCTACACTTACCCAGATCCCTTAAGATTAATCCCACATTTCATGTGTCATTGTTAAAACCTGTTTTTTCTCCCTTGTCCTGGCAGACAGACCTCCCCCTCCGCCTAAATGTCATTGGAGGCCAGCCGTTATACCGTCCACCGGATACTGGATTCCCGCCGGGGTGCAGCGGTCCTGGCAGTATCTGGTGACTGGGAAGACTGTCCTGAGGAGCGCTCCTGGGTTCCTGCCAAAGACATCCTGGACCCTGACCTCATTCGTCAGTTCAGGGTCCTCCACCCTGAGAGCTGGTAGGAACGTCAGGAGCCGTTCCTGGGGGGGGATTCTGTCAGGATTTGGCAGGGTTGTTCCGGGTTTTGTCAGTAGATGTCCCCATTGTGCTTTTTGTCCCTGTGTTTTTCCCTTGATCCCCATTATTGTTTGCACCTGTGTCTCGTTTCCCCTGATTGTATTTAAACCCTTTGTTTCCCTCAGTTCTGTGCTCTGTGTTTGTATGTTAGCACCCCTGCCCTAGTGTTCTGTGTGCTCTTGTCGATTCCGGGTGACGTTCTTGTGGTATTCTGTTTTTTGTTTTGTTTTATTTTTGGTGAGTTTCTTTTGAGTTCTTTTGTGTTTTACCTACCACCTTTTGGATTTGCCATTTTTGTATTTTAAGATTTTTCTTTATTAAATACACAGTCTTAAGTACTGCTGTGTCTGCCTCATCTTCTGGGTTCTGCTGTCTATTCGTGGCTCCAGTTGGTTAAGTGACTGTTTCTCCTCCGGAGACCCAGGTTCGAAACCGGGTCCTGACATATACAGTGTGCAAATGAGGTAGGATAAGGGAGGTAAGGCAAAAAATAGGCCATTAAACACTGGAATGTTCATGTACAGAAGATTCATGTGCAAGTAGAGATACTGGGGTGCAAAGGAGCAAGATAAATAAATAAATAAATACAGTATGGGGATGAGGTAGTTGGAAGGGCTTTTATAGAACTCCCAAAGGGGGTGGAGTTGAATCTACTGCAGCGATTAGCCTGTAGAGTTCTGTCACATGTTATCCAGGTCTGTGCCCAAACAGTTCGAGCTTCTACTTTTAAAAATCCACCTTTCCAGAAATAAGTCTCACTGTTGCCACTTTTTATAGACCCCCCTCAGCCCCCAGCTGTGACTTCGGACACCATATGTGACTTAATTGCCCCCATTTATCTTCAGAGTTTGTACTGTGAGGTGACCTAAACTTGTATATGCTTAACACCCCGGCTGTCCTACAATCTAAGCTATCGATGCCCTCAATCTCACACAAATGATCAAGGAACCTACCAGGCACAACCCTAACCGTAGAACACGTGCACTCTCATAGATATTATCTTGACCATCCTGCCCTCTAAATACTCCTCTGCTGTCTTCATTCATACAGGATCTCAGCGATCACTGCCTCATTGCCTGCGTCCGTAATGGGTCCGCATGGTCAAAAGACCACCCCTCATCACTGTCAAATGCTGCCAGAATAACAACCTATCCCTCAATGTAACCAAGACTAAGGAGATGATTGTGGACTACAGGAAAAGGAGGACTGAGAACGCCCCCATTCTCATCAATGGGGCTGTAGTGGAGCAGGCTTGAGAGCTTCAAGTTCCTTGGTGTCCACATCACCAACAAACTAGAATGGTCCAACCACACCAAGACAGTTGTGAAGAGGGCACGACATAGCCAAATCCCTCAGGAATCTAAAAAGATTTGCCCTCTTTACGGTGCTGCTAATCTCTGTTTATCATATAGCATAGTCACTTTAACTATACATTCATGTACATACTACCTCAATTTGCCCGACCAACCAGTGCCCCCGAACATTGGCTAACCTGGCTATCTGCATTGAGTCCCGCCACCCCTTTCTTTTACGCTACTGCTACTCTCTGTTCATCATATATACATAGTCACTTTAACCATATCGACATGTACATACTACCTCAATCAGCTCGACTAACTGGTGCCTGTATGTAGCCTCGCTACTATTTTTCACCGCTCTATTTTACTGTTGTTTTAATTTCTTTACTTACCTATTATTCACCTAATACCTTTTTCACTGTTGGTTAGAGCCTGTAAGTAAGCATTTCACTGTTGTATTCGGCAAACTTGACAAATAAACTTTGATTTGATTTAGAAACACTTCAGCGAGCAGGCCTTTCTCTAATCGATCTGGCCCGGGTATCCTGAAAGGATATTGACCTCATTCCATCAGTAGAGGATGACTGGTTATTCTTTAAAGCGCTTTCCTCATAATCTTAAATAAGCATGCCCCATTCAAAAATGTAGAACTAAGAACAGATAAAGCCCTTGGTTAACTCCAGACTTGACTGCCTTTGACCAGCACAAAAACATCCTGTGACGTATTGCATTAGCATCGAATAGCCCCCACAATATGCACATTTTCAGTGGAAGTTAGGAACAAATATACACAGGCAGTAAGGAAAGCAAAGGCTAGCTTTTTCAAACATAAATTTGCATCCTGTAGTATAAACTCCAAAACGTTCTGGGACACTGTAAAGTCTGAGGCTAGGAAACACTGTCACCACCAATCAATCTACGATAATCGAGAATTTCAACAAGAAATTTTTCTACAGCTGGCCATGCTTCCCACCTGGCTACCCCTACCCCGGTCAACAGCTCTGCACCCCCACAGCAACTTGCCCAAGCCTCCCTCTCAGCCACACTCAATGTCCTAAAATATATCATAAACGCCATCGATAAAGACAATACTGTGCAGCCGTCTTCATCGACCTGGCTGAGGCTTTGACTCGTCAATCACCACATTCTCATTGGCAGCATCTTCACCAGCCTTTGTTTTCTCAAATGACTGCCTCAGCCTGGTTCACCAACTAACTTCTCAGATAGAGTTCAGTGTGTCAAATGCGGATGGCATGTTGTTGGACCCTGGCAGACTCTATGGCGGTGCCTGCAGGGTTAAATTCTTGGGCAGTCTTTTCTCTGTACACATCAATGTGATGTCACTCTTGCTGCTGGTGACTCTCTGATCCACCTCTCGCACAGATGACACCATTCTGTATACTCCTGGCCTTTCTTTGGATACTTTGTTAACAAACCTCAAGACGAGCTTCAATGCTGCCCCTCAGTCCCGAGCTGCCCCTCAGTCCCGAGCTGCCCCTCAGTCCCGAGCTGCCCCTCAGTCCCGAGCAGC
>NW_027013253.1:12500-16719 GCF_036934945.1 Oncorhynchus masou masou | reverse complement strand
GAGGTGGGAGGTGAGAGGGGGAGGGAGGTGTAGGGAGGGGAAAGGAGGGGCAGGGAGGTGAAGGGAGGGGAAGGGAGGGGAAGGGAGGGGAAGGGAGGGGAAGGGAGTGGAAGGGAGGGGAAGGGAGGGGTAGGGAGGAGTAGGGAGGGGAAGGGAGGGGAAGGGAGTGGAAGGGAGGGGAAGGGAGGGGTAGGGAGGGGTAGGGCAGGGAGGGGTAGGGAGGGGTAGGGAGGGGAACATTTGTTACTATCATCTCTCTGCTGTTTCTCTGCTAAACAAAGCATTTGCATTCTACTAGCTAACTGTTCATCTGCCATCTCCATCTTTCTCTCCCTCTCCATCCCTCTCTCTCTCTATCCCACTCTCTCTCCATCCCTCTCTCTCTCTCTCCATCCCTCTCTCTCTCTCCATCTCTCCCCCTCTCCATCCCACTCTCTCTCCATCCCACTCTCTCTCTCCATCCCTCTCTCTCTTCATCCCTCTCTCTCTCCATCCCACTCTCTCTTGCCATCCTACTTCCTCTCTCTCTCCATCCTACTTCTCTCTCCATCCTATTTCTCCATCCTCTCTCTCTCCCATCCCCTCTCCATCCCATTCTCTCTCTCCATCCCTCTCTCTCTCCATCCCCCTCTCTCTCTCTCTCTCTCCATCCCTCCCTCTCTCTCTCTCTCCATCCTACTCTTTCTCTCCAACCCATTCTCTCTCTCCATCCTACTCTCTCTCTCCATCCTACTCTCTCTCTCTCCATCCTACTCTCTCTCCAACCCATTCTCTCTCTCCATCCCATTCTCTCACTCCATCCCATTCTCTCACTCCATCCCTCACTCTCTCTATCCCTCTCTCTCTCCATCCCATTCTCTCTCTCCATCCCACTCTCTCTCTCCATCCCACTCTCTCTCTCCATCCCACTCTCTCTCTCCATCCCACGCTCTCTCTCCATCACATTCTCTCTCCATCACATTCTCTCTCTCTATCACTCTCTCTCTCCATCCCTCTCTCTTTCTTCATCCCACTCTCCCTCTCATCCCACTCTCTCTCGCCATCCTACTCTCTTTCTCCATCCTACTCTCTCTCTCCAACCCATTCTCTCTCTCCATCCTACTCTCTCTCTCCATCCCATTTTCCATCCCTCTCCATCCCCCTCTCTCTCTCCATCCCATCCTCTCTCCATCCTCTCTCTCCATCCCTCTCCCCTATCCCTCTCTCGCCATCCTACTCTTTCTCCATCCTACTCTCTCTCCATCCTACTCTCTCTCCATTCTACTCTCTCTCTCCATCCACTTCTCTCTCCATCCCATTCTCTCTCTCCATCCATCCCTCTCTCTCTCCATCCCACTCTCTCTCATCCCTCTCTCTCCATCCTATTCTCTATCTCCATCCCATTCTCTCTCTCTATCTCATTCTCTCTCTCTCCATCCCACTCTCTCTCCATCACATTCTCTCTCTCATCACTCTCTCTCTCTCCATCCCATTCTCTCTCTCCATCCCATCCTCTCTTCATCACTCTCTCTCCAACCCATTCTCTCCATCCATTCTCTCTCTCCATTCCATTCTCTCTCTCTCCATCCCTCTCTCTTCTCCATCCCACTCTCTCTTCATCCCATTTCTTTCCATCCCACTTTCTCCATCCCATTTTCTCTCTAACCCATTCTCTCTCCATCCTATTCTCTATCTCCTTCCCATTCTCTCTCCATCACATTCTCTCTCTATCACTCTCTCTCTCCATCTCATTCTCTTCTCTCCATCCCATCCCTCTCTCTCTATCACTCTCTCTCCAACCCATTCTCTCTCCATCCATTCTCTCTCTCCATCCCACTCTCTCCATCACATTCTCTCTCTCTATCACTCTCTCTCTCCATCCCATTCTATCTCTCCATCCCATCATCTCTCTCTATCACTCTCTCTCCAACCCATTCTCTCCATCCATTCGCCTCTCTCCATCCCATTCTCTCTCAATCCCTCTCTCTCAATCCCATTATCTCTTTCATCCTCTCTTCTCCATCCCACTCTCTCCAACCCATTCTCTCTCTATCACTCTCTCCATCCCATTCTCTCTCTATCACTCTCTCTCCAGCCCATTCTCTCTCTCCATCTCTCTCTCTCTCTACCACTTTTTTCCTCTCCAACCCATTCTCTCTCCATCCCACTCTCTCTCCATCCCACTCTCTCTCTCCAACCCATTCTCTCTCTCCATCCCATTCTCTCTCTCCATTCCATTCTCTCTTTCCATTCCATTCTCTCTCTCTCCATCCTACTTTCTTCATCCCTACTCTCTCTCCATCCCTCTCTCTCACTCACCCTCTCTCTCTCTCTCCATTCCACACTCTCCTTCATCCTGACTCTCTCTCTCTCATTCTACTGAGGGAATGGGTTGGAGAGAGAGAGTAGGATGAGAGAGAGTGTGGGATGGAGAGAGAGAGTCCGGGTCCGTCCTGTGTCTCCTCCTCGCACTCGCCCTGAAGAGCGTGTCCGGTGCCACCTGTAATGGCTCCACGCTCAAGGCCTCCAGTGCGCATTCACAGTCCACCTTTTCGCCCTGAGCTCACCAGTCCGGTGCCACCGACGGTCCACAGTGCGGAACTTCAGCGACGGTCCACGGTGCGGAACCTTCAGCGACGGTCCACGGTCCGGAATCTCCAGCGACGGTCAACGGTCCGGAGCATCTCGGCACAGCGTCCAGTCCAGCTCCAAGGTCTGAGCCTTCCTCTGCTCCGATGTCCAGTCCAAGCACGGTGTCCAGTTCCACTCCAAGGTCTGAGCCTCCCTCTGCTCCGATGTCCAGTCCAAGCACGGTATCCAGTTCCACTCCAAGGTCTGAGCCTTCCTCTGCTCCGATGTCCAGTCCAAGCACGGTGTCCAGTTCCAGCTCCTGTCTGAGCCTCCCTCTGCTCCGATGTCCAGTCCAAGCACGGTGTCCAGTCCACTCCAAGGTCGGAGCCTTCTCTGCTCCGATGTCCAGTCCAAGCACGGTGTCCAGTTCCACTCCAAGGTCTGAGCCTTCCTCTGCTCCGATGTCCAGTCCAAGCACGGTGTCCAGTTCCCCCCAAGGTCTGAGCCTTCCTCTGCTCCGATGTCCAGTCCAAGCACGGTGTCCAGTTCCACTCCAAGGTCGGAGCCTTCCTCTGCTCCGATGTCCAGTCCAAGCACTGTGTCCAGTGCTCCGATGTCCAGTCCCAACACGGTGTCAGTTCCTCCGGGAGTTTTCCTCGGCGCCAGTGTCCAGTCCAAGCATGGCGTCCAGTCCAGCTAAATGGCAGGAGTCCTCCTCTGTGCTCTGTGTCCAGTCCAGACACGGCGACCAGCCCAGCTACAAGGTCGGAGTATTCCTCTGCGCCGTTGCCCAGTTCGGGCGCGGCGTTCAGTCCCGCGCCATGGTCGGATCCGGGGGTCTGGGGGTGGGGTGGGAAACGACCCACACCGGAGTTGCCAGCAACACTAGTCACCCCCCCCCACAACCCTCCCATTTGGTTTCAGGTTTTGCGGCGGAGTCGCACCTTTGGGGGTGGGGGCATTGTCACGCCCTAACCATAGAGAGCCCTTGTTTATCTATGGTGTAGTAGGTCAGGCGTCACGGGGGGGGTGTTCTAGTTTAAAATTTCTAAGTTGGTGTTTTTGGTTTGGTTCCCATTAGAGGCAGCTGCTCTAATTGGGGATCATATTTAAGTAACTTTTTTCCCAGCTGTGTTTGTGGGTTATTGTTTTGTGTTTGTGCACCACATATTCACGTTTCGTTGTTTGTTTATTGATTTATTGTTTTTGCTTAAAGTTTCACTTTGAAATAAATATGTGGAACTCAACATCCGCTGCGCCTTGGTCTGTCTCTCCACACGATCGTGACACTCTCCATCCTACTCTCTCCATCCCTCCCTCTCTCTCTCTCTCCATCGCATCGCTCTCCATCCCACTCTCTTCATCCCACTCTCTCTCTCCATCCTACTCTCTCTCTCCATCCTACTCTCTCTCTCATCCCACTCTCTCTCCATCCTACTCTCTCTCCATCCTACTCTCTCCATCCTACTCTCTCTCTCCATCCTACTCTCTCTCTCTGCTCATCTGCCTGATGTTCTCTCTTTCTCTCCATCTCTCTCTCTGAATCTACCTCTCTGCCTCTCCCCCTCTCTCTCTGTTCATATCCTCTCTCTCTCTTTCTCTGCTTCTCCCTTTCTGCCTCTCAGTTTCTTCCTTTCTGCCTCTATCCCCCTCTTCCCCTCTCTCTCTG
>NW_027013253.1:0-7500 GCF_036934945.1 Oncorhynchus masou masou | reverse complement strand
AGATGTTCTGGTTCTGCTGTCCATCTGTGTGGATTGACCCAGCCAGATGGTCTGGTTCTAATGTCCATCTGTGTGGATTGACGCAGCCAGACGGTCTGGTTCTTATGTCCATCTGTGTGGATTGACCCAGTCAGATGGTCTGGTTCTGCTGTCTATCTGTGTGGATTGACCCAGCCAGATGATCTGGATCTGCTGTCTATCTGTGAGGATTGACCCAGCCAGATGGTCTGGTTCTACAGTTCATCTGTGTGGATTCACCCAGCCAGATGGTCTGGTTCTGATGTCTATCTGTGGATTGACCCAGCCAGATGTTCTGGTTCTGCTATCTATCTGTGAGGATTGACCCAGCCAGATGTTCTGGTTCTACAGTTCATCTGTGTGGATTGACCCAGCCAGATGGTCTGGTTCTGATGTCTATCTGTGTGGATTGACCCAGCCAGATGGTCTGGTTCTGCTGTCTATCTGTGTGGATTGACCCAGCCAGAAGTGTGTGGAAGGTTCATGCCATAAATCAATCAGTTAGCCTAGATACGCACAAATGAAACTGAGACTGAGACCTCAATCTTTGCCTTGGAACACAGTGGAAATTATCGAGATTTGTTTTACCCTCAAATTGAAAAGGATAATCATATAAGAAACAAAGTAGGTCCACAATACCAGTATTTCAAATAGTTTTTAGATGATTGTCACTCAGTTACTTACAAAAGCAACTTCCACACTAGCTACATCATCATGATGTCACTAACTACCCTCCCATCCTGAGACAGCGGTAGTAAGGTTTAACTCTACCCTAACCCTAACTACCCTCCCATCCTGAGGCAGCAGTGGTGAGGTTTTACTCTAACTACCCTAACTACCATCCCATCCTGAGACAGTAGTGGTGAGGTTTACTCTAACTACCCTAACCCACCTAACTACTTTAACTACCCTCCCATCCTGAGACAGCAGTGGTGAGGTTTTACTCTAACTATCCTAACTACCCTCCTATCCTGAGACAGCAGTGGTGAGGTTTAACTCTAACTACCCTAACTACCCTAACGACTCTCCCATTCTGAGACAGCAGTAGTGAGGTTTTACTCTTACCGCCTAACTACCCTCCCATCCTGAGACAGCAGTGGTGAGGTTTTACTCTAACTACCCTAACTACCCTTCCATCCTGAGACAGCAGTGGTAAGGTTTTACTCTACCCTAACCCTAACTACCCTCCCATCCTGAGACAGCAGTGGTGAGGTTTTACATTTACATTTACATTTACTCTGACTACCCTAACTACCCTCCCATCCTGCGAGAGCAGTGGTAAGGTTTTACTCTACCCTAACCCTAACTACCCTCCCATCCTGAGACAGCAGTGGTGAGGTTTTACTCTAACTACCCTAACTACCCTCCCATCCTGAGACAGCAGTAGTGAGGTTTTACTCTAACTACCCTAACTACCCTTCCATCCTGAGACAGCAGTAGTGAGGTTTTACTCTAACTACCCTAACTACCCTCCCATCCTGAGACAGCAGTGGTGAGGTTCATGCCATAAATCAATCAGTTAGCCTAGATACGCACAAATGAAACTGAGACTGAGACCTCAATCTTTGCCTTGGAACACAGTGGAAATTTTCGAGATTTGTTTTACCCTCAAATTGAAAAGGATAATCATATAAGAAACAAAGTAGGTCCACAATACCAGTATTTCAAATAGTTTTTAGATGATTGTCACTCAGTTATTTACAAAAGCAACTTCCACACTAGCTACATCATCATGATGTCACTAACTACCCTCCCATCTTGAGACAGCAGTGGTGAGGTTTTACTCTAACTACCTTAACTACCCTCCCATCCTGAGACAGCAGTGGTGAGGTTTTACTCTAACTACCCTAACTACCCAAACTACCCTAACTACTCTAACTACCCTAACTACCCTCCCATCCTGAGACAGCAGTGGTGAGGTTTAACTCTAACCTCCTAACTACCCTCCCATCCTGAGACAGCAGAGGTAAGGGTTTACTCTAACTACCCTAACTACCCTTCCATCCTGAGACAGCAGTAGTGAGGTTTTACTCTAACTACCCTAACTACCCTCCCATCCTGAGACAGCAGTGGTGAGGTTTAACTCTAACCTCCTAACTACCCTCCCATCCTGAGACAGCAGAGGTAAGGGTTTACTCTAACTACCCTTCCATCCTGAGACAGAGGTAGTGAGGTTTTACTCTAACTACCCTAACTACCCTCCCATCCTGAGACAGCAGTGGTGAGGTTTTACTCGAACTAACCTAACTACCCTCCCATCCTGAGACAGCAGTGGTGAGGTTTTACTCTAACTACCCTAACTACCCTTCCATCCTGAGACAGAGGTAGTGAGGTTTTACTCTAACCACCCTAACTACCCTCCCATCCTGAGACAGCAGTGGTGAGGTTTTACTCGAACTAACCTAACTACCCTCCCATCCTGAGACAGCAGTGGTGAGGTTTTACTCTAACTACCCTAACTACCCTCCCATCCAGAGACAGCAGTGGTAAGGTTTTACTCTAACTACCCTAACTACCCTCCCATCCTGAGACAGCAGTAGTGAGGTTTTACTCTAACTACCCTTCTATCCTGAGACAGCAGTGGTGAGGTTTTACTCTAACTACCCTAACTACCCTTCCATCCTGAGACAGCAGTAGTGAGGTTTTACTCTAACTACCCTAACTACCCTCCCATCCTGAGACAGCAGTGGTGAGGTTTTAAGCCATAAATCAATCAGTTAGCCTAGATATGCACAAATGAAACTGAGACTGAGACCTCAATCTTTGCCTTGGAACACAGTGGAAATTTTCGAGATATGTTTTACCCTCAAATTGAAAAGGATAATCATATAAGAAACAAAGTAGGTCCACAATACCAGTATTTCAAATAGTTTTTAGATGATTGTCACTCAGTTATTTACAAAAGCAACTTCCACACTAGCTACATCATCATGATGTCACTAACTACCCTCCCATCTTGAGACAGCAGTGGTGAGGTTTTACTCTAACTACCCTAACTACCCTTCCATCCTGAGACAGCGGTAGTGAGGTTTTACTCTAACTACCCTAACTACTCTAACTACCCTAACTACCCTAACTACTCTAACTACCCTAACTACCCTCCCATCCTGAGACAGCAGTGGTGAGGTTTTACTCTAACTACCCGAACTACCCTCCCATCCAGAGACAGCAGTGGGAAGGTTTTACTCTTACCGCCTAACTACCCTGTCATCCTGAGACAGCAGTGGTAAGGATTTACTCTTACCGCCTAACTACCCTTCCATCCTGAGACAGCAGTGCTAAGGATTTACTCTTACCGCCTAACTACACTTCCATCCTGAGACAGCAGTGCTAAGGATTTACTCTTACCGCCTAACTACCCTTCCATCCTGAGACAGCAGTGGTAAGGTTTTACTCTAACTACCCTAACTACCCTCCCATCCTGAGACAGCAGTGGTGAGGTTTTACTCTAACAACCCTAACTACCCTCCCATCCAGAGACAGCAGTGGGAAGGTTTTACTCTAACTACCCGAACTACCCTCCCATCCAGAGACAGCAGTGGGAAGGTTTTACTCTTACCGCCTAACTACCCTTCCATCCTGAGACAGCAGTGGTAAGGTTTTACTCTAACTACCCTAACTACCCTTCCATCCTGAGACAGCAGTAGCGAGGTTTTACTCAAACTACCCTAACTACCCTAACTACTCTAACTACCCTAACTACCCTCCCATCCTGAGACAGCAGTAGTGAGGTTTTACTCTAACTACCCGAACTACCCTCCCATCCAGAGACAGCAGTGGGAAGGTTTTACTCTTACCGCCTAACTACCCTTCCATCCTGAGACAGCAGTGGTTAGGTTTTACTCTAACTACCCTCCCATCCTGAGACAGCAGTGGTGTCTAGGTTAGCTGGCCAGCTATTGTCGGTCTTTCAACGTAGCTAGCCAGCTAGCCCCCGAATAGCAGCACTGTAGTAACTATTACAGTACAACGGTTTGTTTTGTTTGATCGTAGCTAGCTAGCTACATAGCCGTCTTTGTTTCTAAGACAATTGTGTAGCCTAGAGCGATTTTCTAGGTTAGCTGGCCAGCTATTGTCGTTCTCTTAACGTAGTTAGCCAGCTAGCCCCCGAATAGCAGCACTGTAGTAACTATTACAGTACAACGGTTTGTTTTGTTTGATCGTAGCTAGCTAGCTACATAGCCGTCTTTGTATCTAAGTCAATTGTTTAGCCTAGAGCGATTTTCTAGGTTAGCTACATCGCAGCCACTACCAGCTAGCCTACTCCAGCAGTACTGTATCATTTCAATCATTTTAGTCTATAAGATTCTTGCTACGTAAGCTTAACTTTCTGAACATTCGAGACGTGTAGTCCACTTGTCATTCCAATTTCCTTTGCATTAGCGTAGCCTCTTCTGTACCCTGTCAACTATGTGTCTATCTATCCCTGTTCTCTCCTCTCTGCACAGACCATACAAACGCTCCACACCGCGTGGCCGCGGCCACCCTAATCTGGTGGTCCCAGCGCGCACGACCCACGTGGAGTTCCTGGTCTCCGGTAGCCTCTGGAACTGCCGATCTGCGGCCAACAAGGCAGAGTTCATCTCAGCCTATGCCTCCCTCCAGTCCCTCGACTTCCTGGCACTGACGGAAACATGGATCACCACAGATAACACTGCTACTCCTACTGCTCGTCCGCCCACGTGTTCTCGCACACCCCGAGAGCTTCTGGTCAGCGGGGTGGTGGCACCGGGATCCTCATCTCTCCCAAGTGGTCATTCTCTCTCTCTCCCCTTACCCATCTATCTATCGCCTCCTTTGAATTCCATGCTGTCACAGTTACCAGCCCTTTCAAGCTTAACATCCTTATCATTTATCGCCCTCCAGGTTCCCTCGGAGAGTTCATCAATGAGCTTGATGCCTTGATAAGCTCCTTTCCTGAGGACGGCTCACCTCTCACAGTCCTGGGCGACTTTAACCTCCCCACGTCTACCTTTGACTCATTCCTCTCTGCCTCCTTCTTTCCACTCCTCTCCTCTTTTGACCTCACCCTCTCACCTTCCCCCTACTCACAAGGCAGGCAATACGCTCGACCTCATCTTTACTAGATGCTGTTCTTCCACTAACCTCATTGCAACTCCCTCCAAGTCTCCGACCACTACCTTGTATCCTTTTCCCTCTCGCTCTCATCCAACACTTCCCACACTGCCCCCTACTCGGATGGTATCGCGCCGTCCCAACCTTCGCTCTCTCTCCCCGCTACTCTCTCCTCTTCCATCCTATCATCTCTTCCCTCTGCTCATACCTTCTCCAACCTTTCTCCTGAGTCTGCCTCCTCAACCCCTCCTCTCTTCCCCTTTCTGCATCCTTTGACTCTCTATGTCCCCTATCCTCCAGGCTGGCTCGGTCCTCCCCTCCCGCTCCGTGGCTCGATGACTCATTGCAGCTCACAGAACAGAACTCCGGGCAGCCGAGCGGAAATGGAGGAAAACTCGCCTCCCTGCGGACCTGGCATCCTTTCACTCCCTCCTCTCTACATTTTCCTCCTCTGTCTCTGCTGCTAAAGCCACTTTCTACCACTCTAAATTCCAAGCATCTGCCTCTAACCCTAGGAAGCTCTTTGCCACCTTCTCCTCCCTCCTGAATCCTCCTCCCCCTCCCCCTCCTCCCTCTCTGCAGATGACTTCGTCAACCATTTTGAAAAGAAGGTCGACGACATCCGATCCTCGTTTGCTAAGTCAAACGACACCGCTGGTTCTGCTCACACTGCCCTACCCTGTGCTCTGACCTCTTTCTCCCCTCCTCTCCAGATGAGATCTACCGCTTCTTGTGACGGCCGGCCGCCCAACAACCTGCCCGCTCGACCCTATCCCCTCCTCTCTTCTCCAGACCATTTCCGGGGACCTTCTCCTTACCTCACCTCGCTCATCAACTCATCCCTGACCGCTGGCTACGTCCCTTCCGTCTTCAAGAGAGCGAGAGTTGCACCCTTCTGAAAAAACCTACACTCGATCCCTCCGATATCAACAACTACAGACCAGTATCCCTTCTTTCTTTCTCTCCAAAACTCTTGAACGTGCCGTCCTTGGCCAGCTCTCCCACTATCTCTCTCAGAATGACCTTCTTGATCCAAATCAGTCAGGTTTCAAGACTAGTCATTCAACTGAGACTGCTCTTCTCTGTATCACGGAGGCGCTCCGCACTGCTAAAGCTAACTCTCTCTCTCCTCTGCTCTCATCCTTCTAGACCTATCGGCTGCCTTCGATACTGTGAACCATCAGATCCTCCTCTCCACCCTCTCCGAGTTGGGCATCTCCGCGCGGCCCACGCTTGGATTGCATCCTACCTGACAGGTCGCTCCTACCAGGTGGCGTGGCGAGAATCTGTCTCCTCGCCACGCGCTCTCACCACTGGTGTCCCCCAGGGCTCTGTTCTAGGCCCTCTCCTATTCTCGCTATACACCAAGTCACTTGGCTCTGTCATAACCTCACATGGTCTCTCCTATCATTGCTATGCAGACGACACACAATTAATCTTCTCCTTTCCCCCTTCTGATGACCAGGTGGCGATCGCATCTCTGCATGTCTGGCAGACATATCAGTGTGGATGACGGATCACCACCTCAAGCTGAACCTCAGCAAGACGGAGCTGCTCTTCCTCCCGGGGAAGGACTGCCCGTTCCATGATCTCGCCATCACGTTGACAACTCCATTGTGTCCTCCTCCCAAGAGCGCTAAGAACCTTGGCGTGATCCTGGACAACACCCTGTCGTTCTCAACCAACATCATGGCGGTGGCCCGTTCCTGTAGGTTCATGCTCTACAACATCCGCAGAGTACGACCCTGCCTCACACAGGAAGCGGCGCAGGTCCTAACCAGGCACTTGTCATCTCCCGTCTGGATTACTGCAACTCGCTGTTGGCTGGGCTCCCCTGCCTGTGCCATTAAACCCCTACAACTCATCCAGAACGCTCGCAGCCCGTCTGGTGTTCAACCTTCCCAAGTTCTCTCACGTCACCCCGCTCCTCCGCTCTCTCCACTGGCTTCCAGTTGAAGCTCGCATCCGCTACAAGACCATGGTGCTTGCCTACGGAGCTGTGAGGAACGGCACCGCAGTACCTCCAGGCTCTGATCAGGCCCTACACCCAAGCAAGGGCACTGCGTTCATCCACCTCTGGCCTGCTCGCCTCCCTACCATTGAGGAAGTACAGTTCCCGCTCAGCCCAGTCAAAACTGTTCGCTGCTCTGGCCCCCAATGGTGGAACAAACTCCCTCACGACGCCAGGACAGCGGAGTCAATCACCACCTTCCGGAGACACCTGAAACCCCACCTCTTCAAGGAATACCTAGGATAAGATAAGTAATCCTTCTCACCACCCCCCCTTAATGATTTAGATGCACTATTGTAAAGTGGCTGTTCCACTGGATGTCAGAAGGTGAATTCACCAATTTGTAAGTCGCTCTGGATAAGAGCGTCTGCTAAATGACTTAAATGTAATGTAAA
>NW_027013252.1:0-16724 GCF_036934945.1 Oncorhynchus masou masou | reverse complement strand
TCTACTAACTCTACTCTACTCTACTAATCTCTCTACTCTACTAATCTCTACTCTACTAACTCTACTCTACTAATCTCTACTCACTACTAATCTCTACTCTACTAATCTCTACTCTACTAATTTCTACTCTACTAATACTCTACTCTACTAATCTCTACTCTCAACTCTACTCTACTAATCTCTACTCTACTAACTCTACTACTACTCTACTCTACTAATCTCTACTCTACTACTACTCTACTCTACTCTACTAATCCCTACTCTACTCTACTAAACTCTACTCTACTCTACTAAACTCTACTCTACTAATCTCTACTCTACTAATCTCTACTCTACTCTACTAATCTCTACTCTACTCTACTAAACTCTAATCTACTAATCTCTACTCTACTCTACTCTACTCTACTCTACTCTACTAATCTCTACTCTACTCTACTAAACTCTACTAATCTCTACTCTACTCTACTAAACTCTAATCTACTAATCTCTACTCTACTCTACTAACCCTACTCTACTCTACTCTACTAAACTCTACTCTACTAATCTCTACTCTACTAAACTCTACTCTACTAATCCCTACTCTACTCTACTAATCTCTACTCTACTCTACTAAACTCTACTCTACTAATCCCTACTCTACTCTACTAAACTCTACTAAATCTCTACTAATCTCTACTCTACTCTACTAATCTCTACTAATACTCTACTCATACTCTACTAATTTCTAAACTCTACTAATCTCTACTCTACTCTACTAAACTCTAATCTACTAATCTCTACTCTACTCTACTAATTTCTACTCTACTAATCCCTACTCTACTCTACTAAACTCTACTAATCTCAACTCTACACTACTAAACTCTACTCTACTAATCTCTACTCTACTAAACTCTACTCTACTAATCCCTACTCTACTCTACTAATCTCTACTAATCTCTACTCTACTCTACTCTACTCTACTAAACTCTACTAATCTCTACTAAACTCTACTAATCTCTACTCTACTCTACTAAACTCTAATCTACTAATCTCTACTCTACTCTACTAATTTCTACTCTACTAATCCCTACTCTACTCTACTAAACTCTACTAATCCCTACTCTACTCTACTAAACTCTACTCAACTAATCCCTACTCTACTAAACTCTACTAATCCCTACTCTACTCTACTAAACTCTACTCAACTAATCCCTACTCTATTCTACTAAACTCTACTAATCAGTACTCCTTTTATTTGTATTCCAGAGGGGAGAGAGAGAGACACAGCTGCACGTGAGCTCCTGCATTTTTCAGCATGTTTTTATAAAAAGATAGATTTGGAGTTAGATAAACTTGGATTTTTTGGCAGGGACATATACAGGATGCTATCCTCCACAGCATAACCTTCACCCCAGATCAAAACTCCAAACCTACAACCTGATTTTGGCAAAATTACCTGGAAGGATTCCTACTACCGAGGATTCCTTTTTCCAAGATATACAGCGGGTGCTCTGGCAAACAAACAGCAGAGACCTGAGGACACCATCCAACCTGGAACTGAGTGAGTAATGTTTGGTTTGATGCTATTTTGGAAGCCAAGATGAAAAATAAAAAATAAAGTACATTACAATGCTATATTTTACTTTATGGGGACTGAACGCTAAATTCAGGCTGCCAAGCCTGCTAGGACAGACAACTTCAATTACCACTGAGGTGTGAAGTGAGAGGTGTCAAAGCCTTTGAGCCCAATAATGGCAGGAGTCTCTCCCAGCCTATCCCACCCAAATCCAGAGGCTAATTAAGCCCCCCCCACTGTTCAGAGACCATCCCCAGGCATTTTCTACAAGAACTCTGCCTCCAGAAAAATGGTTCTCCCAAGTGTGTGTGACACCTACTCCTGTTGCCTGCTGCACCCCCAGCGAAAAAGGTGCAGGAGGATCAGGCTCTATAGGGCGGCGAAACTATTTGTTGTTTGTATCCTCTCTGGGCCTCTCGCTGGGAGAAGTAGGCTGCTTGCGGCAGGCCGCTGTCTTCGGCTTCCATGGCTCGTGACATGCGACCATCGTTGATTGTCATGCTCTTCTCCTTCGACTCCGCTATCAAATGGGGGAGGAGAGGCAGGAGATGGCTCCTCTGGCGAACAAACTCCGGGCAACACCGGCCAGTCGGATAACGACAAACGACAAGACGGAGATGCATTCAACATGCGTGAACGCCGACCAGCCAACGGTGTAGAAAAGGTAAGAATTCCATGATCAAGGAAGTCACCTCAAGCCTGTAATCCTTGGCAAGTAAACTATTGCCGCATTGGAACTCTAAGTGATCCAGTTTGTCCTGAAACAAAGCTTAGAAGATACAGAGCCTGCCACATTGGAACTCTAAGTGATCCAGTTTGTCCCGAAACAAAGCTTAGAAGATACAGATCCTGCCACATTGGAACTCTAAGTGATCCAGTTTGTCCTGAAACAAAGCGTAGAAGACACAGATCCTGCCGCATTGGAACTCTAAGTGATCCAGTTTGTCCTGAAACAAAGCTTAGAAGATACAGATCCTGCCACATTGGAACTCTAAGTGATCCAGTTTGTCCTGAAACAAAGCGTAGAAGACACAGATCCTGCCGCATTGGAACTCTAAGTGATCCAGTTTGCCCTGAAACAAAGCGTAGTAGATACAGATGCTACAGCACTGGAATCATTCATTGACCTCTCCAGACAAAGAGGGCTCCATTAGAAAACAGATCTGGGACTAACTTCGTTAGCTTGATGGTTAACGTTAGCAGTTTAGCTAGGTTAGCGGCTCTTTTCAAGCAGACTTTAACCTGTCTGTTAAGCAGGATTACGGGTGAAGAAATAGCGGACCTAGTTGTTAAAAGTTAACCGTGTCGTGGAATCCATGCAAAAACAAGTTCGGTATTTATGTTTAACAAAGACTGGCTATGCCTTAGTTAAAATAACAAACCGAGTGCTTCCAGTATACCGTGTTCAGCTGCCCACTATGATGACGTAAGATAGTGTTGGAGAGTGATCCATCCTCAGTGGTAGTGCCTAGTTATCCTCAGGCTTTAGTTAGGGCCTAGTTATCCTCAGGCTTTAGTTAGGGCCTAGTTATCCTCAGGCTTTAGTTAGGGCCTAGTTATCCTCAGGCTTTAGTTAGGGCCTAGTTATCCTCAGGCTTTAGTTAGGGCCTAGTTATCCTCAGGCTTTAGTTAGGGCCTAGTTATCCTCAGGCTTTAGTTAGGGCCTAGTTATCCTCAGGCTTTAGTTAGGGCCTAGTTATCCTCAGGCTTTAGTTAGGGCCTAGTTATCCTCAGGCTTTAGTTAGGGGCCTAGTTATCCTCAGGCTTTAGTTAGGGCCTAGTTATCCTCAGCTTTAGTAAGGGCCTAGTTATCCTCAGGCTTTAGTTAGGGCCTAGTTATCCTCAGGCTTTAGTTAGGGCCTAGTTATCCTCAGGCTTTAGTTAGGGCCTAGTTATCCTCAGGCTTTAGTTAGGGCCTAGTTATCCTCAGGCTTTAGTTAGGGCCTAGTTATCCTCAGGCTTTAGTTAGGGCCTAGTTATCCTCAGGCTTTAGTTAGGGCCTAGTTATCCTCAGGCTTTAGTTAGGGCCTAGTTATCCTCAGGCTTTAGTTAGGGCCTAGTTATCCTCAGGCTTTAGTTAGGGCCTAGTTATCCTCAGGCTTTAGTTAGGGCCTAGTTATCCTCAGGCTTTAGTTAGGGCCTAGTTATCCTCAGGCTTTAGTTAGGGCCTAGTTATCCTCAGGCTTTAGTTAGGGCCTAGTTATCCTCAGGCTTTAGTTAGGGCCTAGTTATCCTCAGGCTTTAGTTAGGGCCTAGTTATCCTCAGGCTTTAGTTAGGGCCTAGTTATCCTCAGGCTTTAGTTAGGGCCTAGTTATCCTCAGGCTTTAGTTAGGGCCTAGTTATCCTCAGGCTTTAGTTAGGGCCTAGTTATCCTCAGGCTTTAGTTAGGGCCTAGTTATCCTCAGGCTTTAGTTAGGGCCTAGTTATCCTCAGGCTTTAGTTAGGGCCTAGTTATCCTCAGGCTTTAGTTAGGGCCTAGTTATCCTCAGGCTTTAGTTAGGGCCTAGTTATCCTCAGGCTTTAGTTAGGGCCTAGTTATCCTCAGGCTTTAGTTAGGGCCTAGTTATCCTCAGGCTTTAGTTAGGGCCTAGTTATCCTCAGGCTTTAGTTAGGGCCTAGTTATCCTCAGGCTTTAGTTAGGGCCTAGTTATCCTCAGGCTTTAGTTAGGGCCTAGTTATCCTCAGGCTTTAGTTAGGGCCTAGTTATCCTCAGGCTTTAGTTAGGGCCTAGTTATCCTCAGGCTTTAGTTAGGGCCTAGTTATCCTCAGGCTTTAGTTAGGGCCTAGTTATCCTCAGGCTTTAGTTAGGGCCTAGTTATCCTCAGGCTTTAGTTAGGGCCTAGTTATCCTCAGGCTTTAGTTAGGGCCTAGTTATCCTCAGGCTTTAGTTAGGGCCTAGTTATCCTCAGGCTTTAGTTAGGGCCTAGTTATCCTCAGGCTTTAGTTAGGGCCTAGTTATCCTCAGGCTTTAGTTAGGGCCTAGTTATCCTCAGGCTTTAGTTAGGGCCTAGTTATCCTCAGGCTTTAGTTAGGGCCTAGTTATCCTCAGGCTTTAGTTAGGGCCTAGTTATCCTCAGGCTTTAGTTAGGGCCTAGTTATCCTCAGGCTTTAGTTAGGGCCTAGTTATCCTCAGGCTTTAGTTAGGGCCTAGTTATCCTCAGGCTTTAGTTAGGGCCTAGTTATCCTCAGGCTTTAGTTAGGGCCTAGTTATCCTCAGGCTTTAGTTAGGGCCTAGTTATCCTCAGGCTTTAGTTAGGGCCTAGTTATCCTCAGGCTTTAGTTAGGGCCTAGTTATCCTCAGGCTTTAGTTAGGGCCTAGTTATCCTCAGGCTTTAGTTAGGGCCTAGTTATCCTCAGGCTTTAGTTAGGGCCTAGTTATCCTCAGGCTTTAGTTAGGGCCTAGTTATCCTCAGACTTTAGTTAGGGCCTAGTTATCCTCAGGCTTTAGTTAGGGCCTAGTTATCCTCAGGCTTTAGTTAGGGCCTAGTTATCCTCAGGCTTTAGTTAGGGCCTAGTTATCCTCAGGCTTTAGTTAGGGCCTAGTTATCCTCAGGCTTTAGTTAGGGCCTAGTTATCCTCAGGCTTTAGTTAGGGCCTAGTTATCCTCAGGCTTTAGTTAGGGCCTAGTTATCCTCAGGCTTTAGTTAGGGCCTAGTTATCCTCAGGCTTTAGTTAGGGCCTAGTTATCCTCAGGCTTTAGTTAGGGCCTAGTTATCCTCAGGCTTTAGTTAGGGCCTAGTTATCCTCAGGCTTTAGTTAGGGCCTAGTTATCCTCAGACTTTAATTATAACCTAGTTATCCTCAGGCTTTAGTTAGGGCCTAGTTATCCTCAGGCTTTAGTTAGGGCCTAGTTATCCTCAGGCTTTAGTTAGGGCCTAGTTATCCTCAGGCTTTAGTTAGGGCCTAGTTATCCTCAGACTTTAGTTAGGGCCTAGTTATCCTCAGGCTTTAGTTAGGGCCTAGTTATCCTCAGGCTTTAGTTAGGGCCTAGTTATCCTCAGGCTTTAGTTAGGGCCTAGTTATCCTCAGGCTTTAGTTAGGGCCTAGTTATCCTCAGGCTTTAGTTAGGGCCTAGTTATCCTCAGGCTTTAGTTAGGGCCTAGTTGTCCTCAGGCTTTAGTTGGGGCCTAGTTATCCTCAGGCTTTAGTTAGGGCCTAGTTATCCTCAGGCTTTAGTTAGGGCCTAGTTATCCTCAGGCTTTAGTTGGGGCCTAGTTATCCTCAGGCTTTAGTTAGGGCCTAGTTATCCTCAGGCTTTAGTTAGGGCCTAGTTATCCTCAGGCTTTAGTTAGGGCCTAGTTATCCTCAGGCTTTAGTTAGGGCCTAGTTATCCTCAGGCTTTAGTTAGGGCCTAGTTATCCTCAGGCTTTAGTTAGGGCCTAGTTATCCTCAGGCTTTAGTTAGGGCCTAGTTATCCTCAGGCTTTAGTTAGGGCCTAGTTATCCTCAGGCTTTAGTTAGGGCCTAGTTATCCTCAGGCTTTAGTTAGGGCCTAGTTATCCTCAGGCTTTAGTTAGGGCCTAGTTATCCTCAGGCTTTAGTTAGGGCCTAGTTATCCTCAGGCTTTAGTTAGGGCCTAGTTATCCTCAGGCTTTAGTTAGGGCCTAGTTATCCTCAGGCTTTAGTTAGGGCCTAGTTATCCTCAGGCTTTAGTTAGGGCCTAGTTATCCTCAGGCTTTAGTTAGGGCCTAGTTATCCTCAGGCTTTAGTTAGGGCCTAGTTATCCTCAGGCTTTAGTTAGGGCCTAGTTATCCTCAGGCTTTAGTTAGGGCCTAGTTATCCTCAGGCTTTAGTTAGGGCCTAGTTATCCTCAGGCTTTAGTTAGGGCCTAGTTATCCTCAGGCTTTAGTTAGGGCCTAGTTATCCTCAGGCTTTAGTTAGGGCCTAGTTATCCTCAGGCTTTAGTTGGGGCCTAGTTATCCTCAGGCTTTAGTTAGGGCCTAGTTATCCTCAGGCTTTAGTTAGGGCCTAGTTATCCTCAGGCTTTAGTTAGGGCCTAGTTATCCTCAGGCTTTAGTTAGGGCCTAGTTATCCTCAGGCTTTAGTTAGGGCCTAGTTATCCTCAGGCTTTAGTTAGGGCCTAGTTATCCTCAGGCTTTAGTTAGGGCCTAGTTATCCTCAGGCTTTAGTTAGGGCCTAGTTATCCTCAGGCTTTAGTTAGGGCCTAGTTATCCTCAGGCTTTAGTTAGGGCCTAGTTATCCTCAGGCTTTAGTTAGGGCCTAGTTATCCTCAGGCTTTAGTTAGGGCCTAGTTATCCTCAGGCTTTAGTTAGGGCCTAGTTATCCTCAGGCTTTAGTTAGGGCCTAGTTATCCTCAGGCTTTAGTTAGGGCCTAGTTATCCTCAGGCTTTAGTTAGGGCCTAGTTATCCTCAGAGCTTTGATCAGGGCCTAGTTATCCTCAGGCTTTAGTTAGGGCCTAGTTATCCTCAGGCTTTAGTTAGGGCCTAGTTATCCTCAGGCTTTAGTTAGGGCCTAGTTATCCTCAGGCTTTAGTTAGGGCCTAGTTATCCTCAGGCTTTAGGTTAGTTGGCCTAGTTATCCTCAGGCTTTAGTTAGGGCTAGTTATCCTCAGGCTTTAGTTAGGGCCTAGTTATCCTCAGGCTTTAGTTAGGGCCTAGTTGTCAGGCTTAGTGGCCTAGCATCCTCAGGCTTTAGTTAGGGCCTAGTTATCCTCAGGCTTTAGTTAGGGCTAGTTATCCTCAGGCTTTAGTTAGGGCCTAGTTATCCTCAGGCTTTGAGTTAGGGCCTAGTTATCCTCAGGCTTTAGTTAGGGCCTAGTTATCCTTGACATTGTGGTCTGAAAATCCTGGCTCATGGGCCACGTCAGACCTGCGAGTCACGATATGGTGGTTTGTGAAGTGATTAGTAATTCCTATATTTTATCACCACAACCTGCACTCAGAATGACTGCTTTGGTGAAGGTAGGGTGACCACATGTCCCAGATTGCACAGGACAGTTCTGCATTGTGTCCCACAACCAAACAATCATGTCCTGCACTTTAACAAATTCAAACACCACTCATTCTGATTTGTCCCGTATTTCAGTCGGACATTCCAATCTGTCTCTTGGAGTCACATTGTGTTTATGAAAAGATACTCACTCAGTGGCCAGTTTATTAGGTACACCACGCAGTTTACCAAAATGGTTAGCTCCAACAGACAGCCATGGCTTGCTATATAAAGCAGGCAGACAGGCATCGAGACATTCAGTTACTGTTGGATTGAATCTGAGTCAAAACTAGTGACCTAAGTGACATTGTCGTTCGTGACAATGTCACTTAGCCACTTGGCCTTTTCACGCACGACAGTGTGCGGGGTTTACCGGGAAAGGTGAGACAAACAGAACACATCCAGTCAGCGGCAGTCATGTGGCTGAAAACAGCTCGTTGATGAGAGACGTCAAAGGAGAAAGGCAAGAATCGTGCAAACTAACAGGTAAATAACGGTACTGTACAACAGTGGTGTGCAGAACGGCATCTCTATTGCGGCAGACAACCACACTGGGTTCCTATCTGGGTTCCTATCAGTGGAAAAACATTGCCTGGCCCGACAAAATCCCAGATCCTGTTGCGTCATGCTGAGTCCATGGCCTGGTGTCAACGGTACACACATTTTTAAGAAAAATAAGAGTTCTTTATAAAAAATATTCACTAAATAAACTAAATGTGAGCGGACCAAGTCATTTAGCGTCACTCTAAAGAGGAAAGGTTAAATAAACGAGTCAGCAGTAGGTTTTCTTGATCGAACACACTTCTCTATTGAGGGATATCTGTCAATACACAACACTCCAACACAATCAATGAGAATCTCCCAAGGAACGACACACATCTTCTTCTCCAGATGAAACAGGAACACAACACGATTATCTTTAAACTACGACAAAAGTCACGGGTTCGTCACCGTCTTAATGGCTCTTCGTGTTTAGCTTCTCTCTCTTGGTAGCCATCTTCCAGAGAGAGGTTTTTCCTCCCTCTTGCTGGTTCCCTCCTCTATCTTGAAGGGAAAAGATAATAGGTCATTAGTACAGCATCAACTGTGCTTAATTGCCTCAGGTCCCCTTGACTCACATGTTGGGCTACTATCCGTGAGTCCAGCCTGCCCTCTGGTGGTCCTTCCACATACACTAAAAAACTAAAGAGCAAAAATAACGAGGCTGTATACAGGGGGTACTGGTACAGAGTCAATGTGGAGGCTATATACAGGGGGTACTGGTACAGAGTCAATGTGGAGGCTATATACAGGGGGTACCGGTACAGAGTCAATGTGGAGACTATATACAGGGGGTACCGGTACAGAGTCAGTGTGGAGGCTATATACAGGGGGTACCGGTACAGAGTCAATGTGGAGGCTATATACAAGGGGTACCGGTACAGAGTCAATGTAGAGGCTATATACAGGGTGTACCGGTACAGAGTCAATGTGGAGACTATATACAGGGGTACCAGTACAGAGTCAATGTGGAGGCTATATACAGGGGTACCGGTACTGAGTCAATGTGGAGGCTATATACAGGGGGTACCGGTACCGAGTCAATGTGTGGGGGTACAGGTTAATCGAGGTAATTGAGGTAATATGTACAGTACCAGCCAAAGGTTTGGACACACCTACTCATTCAAAGGGTTTTCTTTATTTTTTAAAATACTATTTTCTACATTGTAGTGAAGTAGTGAAGACATCAAAACTATGAAATAACACATGGAATCATAGAATCATGTAAAATCTATTTTGGTTATTACATGATTCCATATGTGTTATTTCATAGTTTAGATTGTTTCACTATTACTGTCACACCCTGATCTGTTTCACCTGTCCTTGTTATTGTCTCCACCCCCTCCAGGTGTCGCTTGTTTCCCCCAGTGTATTTATTCCTGTGTTTCCTGTCTCTCTGTACCAGTGTATTTATCCCTATGTTTCCTGTCTTTCTGTACTAGGGTATTTATCCCTGTGTTTCCTGTCTCTCTGTACCAGTGTATTTATTCCTGTGTTTCCTGTCTCTCTGTACCAGTGTATTTATCCCTGTGTTTCCTGTCTCTCTGGACCAGTGTATTTATCCCTCTTTCATGTCTCTCTGTACCAGTGTATTTATCCCTGTGTTTCCTGTCTCTCTGTCCCAGTGTATTTATCCCTATGTTTCCTGTCTTTCTGTACTAGGGTATTTATCCCTGTGTTTCCTGTCTCTCTGGACCAGTGTATTTATCCCTGTGTTTCCTGTCTCTCTGTGCCAGTGTATTTATCCCTGTGTTTCCTGTCTCTCTGGGCCAGTGTATTTATCCCTGTGTTTCCTGTCTCTCTGTGCCAGTGTATTTATCCCTGTGTTTCCTGTCTCTCTGTACCAGTGTATTTATCCCTGAGTTTCCTGTCTCTCTGTACCAGTGTATTTATCCCTGTGTTTGCTGTCTCTCTGTGCCAGTTCGGTCTTGCATGTCCAAGTCAACCAGCGTGTTTTCCACGCCCTTTACTCTTCTCTTTTTACTAGTCCTCCCGGTTTTGACCTTTGCCTGTTTTTGATCTCTGTATCCGCCTGCCTGACCATTCTGCCTGTCCTTGACCTCGAGCCTGCCTGACCATTCTGCCTGTCCTTGACCTCGAGCCTGCCTGACCATTCTGCCTGTCCTTGACCTCGAGCCTGCCTGACCATTCTGCCTGTCCTTGACCTCGAGCCTGCCTGACCATTCTGCCTGTCCTTGACCTCGAGCCTGCCTGACCATTCTGCCTGTCCTTGACCTCGAGCCTGCCTGACCATTCTGCCTGTCCTTGACCTCGAGCCTGCCTGACCATTCTGCCTGTCCTTGACCTCGAGCCTGCCTGACCATTCTGCCTGTCCTTGACCTCGAGCCTGCCTGCCACTCTGTACCTCCTGGACTCTGAACTGGTTTCGACCTTTTGCCTGCCCACAACCAATTCTCTTGCCTACTCCTTTTGGATCAATAAACATCTAAGACTCCAACCTTCTGCCTCCTGTGTCTCGCCTTGTGCCCTGATAGGTACTGGAAATGTCGGTAGGGGTAAAGTGACTATATATAGACAATGGATAATAAACAGCGAGTAGCAGCAGTGTATTAAAAGTGGAGGGGGGGTCAATGCAAATCGTCCAGGTAGCCATTTGATTGTTCTCCTCTACTCTACCCTACTATACTGCTCTACTACTCTACTGCTCTACTACTATACTGCTCTACTACTCTACTATACTGCTCTACTATACTGCTCTACTCTACTGCTCTACTCTACTGCTCTACTCTACTGCTCTACTATACTGCTCTACTCTTCTGCTCTACTCTACTGCTCTACTATACTGCTCTACTACTCTACTCTACTGCTCTACTATACTGCTCTACTCTACTGCTACTACTCTACTGCTCTACTACTCTACTGCTATACTATACTGCTCTACTATACTGCTCTACTCACACTACTATACTGCTCTACTACTGCTCTACTATACTGCTCTACTCACTACTATTCTACTATACTGCTCTACTACTCTACTCTACTGCTCTACTATACTGCTCTACTCTACAATACTATACTTATCTTACTCTACTCTACTTCTACTATACTGCTCTCACTCTACAATACTATACTTACTCTCTACTCTACTCTACTGTCTACCTCTACTATACTGCTCTACTCACTTACACTACTATACTGCTCTACTCTCTCTACTCTATAATACTATAATGATCTACTCTGTTCTATAATATTATTCAACTCTACTCAACACTACTATACTGCTCTACTCTATAATACTATTAAACTCTACTGTACTATACTGCTCTTCTTCTCTACTCTACACTACTATACTGCTCTCCTCTCCTCTACTCTACACTACTATAATGCTCTACTCTGCTCTACAATACTATTCAACCCTACTCTACTGCTCTACTCTACACTACTATACTACTCTACTCTACTATACTGCTATACTCTACAGCTCTACTCTACACTACAATACTGCTCTAATCTACACTACTATACTGCTCTACTCTACTGCTCTGCTCTACTCTACTGCTCTACTCTACTCTACTCTACTCTACTGCTCTGCTCTACTCTACTATTCTACTCTACATCTACTCTACTATACTGCTCTACTCGAATATACTGCTCTGCTCCACTCTACTACTCTTCTCTACTATACTGCTCTACTCTACACTACTCTACTATACTGCTCTACTCTACTATGCTGCTCTACTCTACTTTACTGCTCTACTCTACTATACTGCTCTACTCTACCCTACAATACTATATTGCTCTACTCTACTGCTCTCCTCTACTCTACTGCTCTACTCTACCCTACAATAACATACTGCTCTACTCTACTCTAAACGACTATACTGCTCTGCTCTACTCTCCTCTACTGCTCTACTCTACTTCTCTACTATACTGCTCCACTCTACTATACTGCTCCACTCTACTATACTGCTCTACTCTACTCTACTCTACTATACTGCTCTACTCTACTCTACTCTACACTACTATACTGCTCTGCTCTGCTCTACTCTACTGCTCTGCTACTACTGCTCTCCTCTACCCTACAATACCATACTGCTCTACTCTACTCTACTCTCTCTCTACTATACTGCTCTACCTACTACTATACTGCTTGACTCTACTCTACTCTACTGCTTACTCTACTTGCTCTACTCTACTCTACTGCTCTACTTACTTACTGCTCACGCTCTACACCACACTACTATACTGCTCTACTCTACTATACCCGACCATACTATACTGCTCTACTCTAATCTACTATACTCCTCTACTCTACTCTACACTACTATACTGCTCTACTCTACACTACTCATCTATACTGCTCTACTCTACTATACTGTTCTCCACTACTCTACTGCTCTACTCTACTCTACTACACTACACTGCTCTACTCTACTCTACAATACTGCTCTACTCTACACTACTATACTGCTCTACTCTACACTACTCTACTATACTGCTATACTCTACTCTACTGCTCTCCTCTACTCTACTATACCACTCTCCTCTACTCTACTCTACTGCTCTAATCTACTATACTGCTCTACTCTACTATACTGCTCTCCTCTACTCTACTATACTGCTCTCCTCGACTCGACTCTACTCTACAATACTGCTCTACTCTACTATACTGCTCTACTTTACTCTCCTCTACTGCTCTACTCTACTGCTCTCACTCACCTACACTACTCTACTGTTCTACTCTACTATACTGCTCTCCTCTCCTCTCCTCTACTCTACTATACTGCTCTACTATACTATACTGCTCTCCTCTACGGCTCCCCTCTACTCTACTATACTGCTCTCCTCTACTCTACTATACTGCTCTACCCTACACTACTCTACAATACTGCTCTACTCTGCTCTACACTACTATACTTCTCTGCTCTACACTACTATACTGCTCTACTGTACTATACTGCTCTACAATACTGCTCTACTCTACTCTTCTCTACTATACTGCTCTACCTCTACTATACTGCTCTCTCTCCTCTACACCACACTACTATACTGCTCTACTCTACCCTACAATACTGCTTGACTCTACCCTACAAATACTATACTGCTCTACTCTACCCTACAATACTATACTAGCTCTCCTCACTCTACTATACTTGCTCTCCTCTACCTACCATACTGCTCTACCCTCACCCATAATACTGTCTCTATCATGCTCTACTGCTCTACAATACTGCTCACTGCTACACTACTATACTGCCTCTACAATACTGCCTCCCACTCTACTCTACTGCTCTACACTACTATACTGCTCTACTCTACCCTACAATACTATACTGCTCTACACTACTGTACTCTGCCTGTCACTGCCCCTACAACACTGCTCTACCTCTACTCTACTGCTGCTGCTCTACTCTACACCACTATACTGCTCTGCTCTACTCTACCCTACAATACTATACTGCTCTACTCTACCCTACAATACTGCTACTACTCTACACTACTATACTGCTCTACTGCACAACCCTACACTACTATACTGCTCACTATTTCTACTCTACTCATACTCCTCTACTCTACACTACTATACTGCTCTACTCTACTCTACTCTACTCCTCTACTCTACTATACTCTCTCTACTCTACTCCTCTAATCTACTCCTCTACTATACTACTCTACTCTACACTGCTATACTCCTGCTACTCTACTCTACTGCTACTACTCTACACTGTTCTACCTCTACTCTACACCACTATACTGCTCTCCTATACTCCTCTACTCTACTATGTTGCTCTACTCTGCGATACTGCTCTATTCTACCCCAAAATACTATACTGCTCAACTCTACTCTACTCTATTAAACTGCTTTACTCTACTATACTGCTCTACTCTACACTACTATACTGTTTCTACTCTACTCTACTACTCTACACTACTATACTGCTCTACCCTACTATACTGCTCTACTACTACTCGCATCTATACTGCTCTACTCTACTGCTCTACTCTACACTATTCTACACTACTATACTGCTCTGCTCTACTCTACACTGCTCTACTCTACTCTATACTGCTCTACACTACTCTATACTGCATCTACTCTACTCTGTATACTGCTCTACACTACTCTACTCTATACTGCTCTACACTACTCTATTCTACTCTACTAGTCTTGGACAGTGATGGGGAACTGTTCTTACCGTTGGATAGACCAAGCTACAGTGATGGGGAACTGTTCTTACCGTTGGATAGACCAAGCTACAGTGATGGGGGACTGTTCTTACCGTTGGATAGACCAAGCTACAGTGATGGGGAACTGTTCTTACCGTTGGATAGACCAAGCTACAGTGATGGGGGACTGTTCTTACCGTTGGATAGACCAAGCTACAGTGATGGGGACTGTTCTTACCGTTGGATAGACCAAGCTACAGTAATGGGGGACTACAATTCTTACCGTTGGATAGACCAAGCTACAGTGATGGGGACTGTTGGATAGACCAAGCTACAGTAATGGGACTGTTCGTACCGTTGGATAGACCAAGATACAGTGATGGGAGACTGTTCTTACCGTTGGATAGACCAAGATACAGTGATGGGGAACTGTTCTTACCGTTGGATAGACCAAGCTACAGTGATGGGAGACTGTTCTTACCGTTGGATAGACCAAGCTACAGTGGGGGATGGGGAACTGTTCTACTGCTGGATAGACCAAGCTACAGTGATGGGGACTGTTCTTACCGTTGGATAGACCAAGATACAGTAATGGGGACTGTTCTTACCGTTGGATAGACCAAGCTACAGTGATAGGGAACTGTTCTTACCGTTGGATAGACCAAGCTACAGTGATGGGAGACTGTTCTTACCGTTGGATAGACCAAGCTACAGTGATGGGGGACTGTTCTTACCGTTGGATAGACCAAGCTACGATAATGGGAGACTGTTCTTACCGTTGGATAGACAAGCTACAGTGATGGGGGACTGTTCTTACCGTTGGATAGACCAAGCTACAGTGATGGGGGACTGTTCGTACCGTTAGATAGACCAAGCTACAGTAATGGGAGACTGTTCTTTACCGTTGGATAGACCAAGCTACAGTAATGGGGGACTGTTCGTACCGTTGGATAGACCAAGCTACAGTGATGGAGGACTGTTCTTACCGTTGGATAGACCAAGCTACAGTGATGGGGGACTGTTCTTACCGCTGGATAGACCAAGCTACAGTGATGGGGGACTGTTCTTACCGTTGGATAGACCAAGCTACAGTGATGGGGGACTGTTCTTACCGTTGGATAGACCAAGCCATGCAATGGGGACTGTTCTTTGCAATTGGATAGACATACAGTGATGGGGACTGTTCTTACCGTTGGATAGACCAAGCTACAGTAATGGGGGACTGTTCTTACCGCTGGATAGACCAAGCAGTAATGGGGGACTGTTCCTACCGTTGGATAGACCAAGCTACAGTGATATGGGGACTGTTCTCTACCGTTGATAGACCCTGCCAGTGATGGGGAACTGTTCTACCGCTGATAGACCAAGCTACAGTGATGGGGGACTGTTCTACCGCTGGATAGACCAAGCTACAGTGATGGGGACTGTTCTACCGTTGGATAGACCAAGCTACAGTGATGGGGACTGTCTCACCGCTGGACAGACCAAGCTACAGTGATGGGGGACTGTTCTTACCGTTGGATAGACCAAGCCAGTGATGGGGGACTGTTCTTACCGTTGGATAGACCAAGCTACAGTGATGGGAGACTGTTCTTACCGTTGGATAGACCAAGCTACAGTGATGGGGGACTGTTCTTACCGTTGGATAGACCAAGCTACAGTAATGGGGGACTGTTCTTACCGTTGGATAGACCAAGCTACAGTGATGGGGGACTGTTCTTACCGTTGGATAGACCAAGCTACAGTAATGGGGGACTGTTCTTACCGTTGGATAGACCAAGCTACAGTGATGGGGAACTGTTCTTACCGTTGGACAGACCAAGCTACAGTGATGGGGGACTGTTCGTACCGTTGGACAGACCAAGCTACAGTAATGGGAGACTGTTCGTACCGTTGGACAGACCAAGCTACAGTGATGGGGGACTGTTCTTACCGTTGGATAGACCAAGCTACAGTGATGGGGGACTGTTCTTACCGTTGGATAGACCAAGCTACAGTGATGGGGACTGTTCTTACCGTTGGATAGACCAAGCTACAGTGATGGGGAACTGTTCTTACCGTTGGATAGACCAAGCTACAGTGATGGGGAACTGTTCTTACCGTTGGATAGACCAAGCTACAGTGATGGGGGACTGTTCTTACCGTTGGATAGACCAAGCTACAGTGATGGGGGACTGTTCTTACCGTTGGATAGACCAAGCTACAGTGATGGGGAACTGTTCTTACCGTTGGATAGACCAAGCTACAGTGATGGGGAACTGTTCTTACCGTTGGATAGACCAAGCTACAGTGATGGGAGACTGTTCTTACCGTTGGATAGACCAAGCTACAGTGATGGGGAGACTGTTCTTACCGTTGGATAGACCAAGCTACAGTGATGGGGAGACTGTTCTTACCGTTGGATAGACCAAGCTACAGTGATGGGGGACTGTTCTTACCGTTGGATAGACCAAGCTACAGTGATGGGGGACTGTTCTTACCGTTGGATAGACCAAGCTACAGTGATGGGAGACTGTTCTTACCGTTGGATAGACCAAGCTACAGTAATGG